>NC_141623.1:48581767-48740100 GCF_047967505.1 Dipteris shenzhenensis | reverse complement strand
ACAATATCTATATGAGGAGATCGCCCAATGATGAACCCTCGCACCCTAGGCGATCTATGAAGGATGTGATCTCATCGATGTAGAGTCCAAAGAGAGTCGGTGAGAGAGGGCAGCCCTACTTCACCCCAATTGTGCTCTCAACCTGATCCAATAGACCACCTGGAGCACGGACCATATCTCTTACTGACTCATATAGGCTCATCACACTCCAGATCAGCATCTCTAGAATCTGCACCTCCTGTAGTCCCCTGATCATAAAGGATCGTGGAATAGTGTCGAAGGCCTTTCAAAAGTCTACGAAACATGTGTAGACTTTGTAGGCCATTCTATGGGCTATCCATAAGTGCCACTTATTCTTTGGTATGTGCCTTGTAGGCCTAGTTATAGTCAGTTAGGACTATTGGTACAATTAGTTCATGAACCACATAGGTCAATTAGGACACTTAGTCCAATTAGGGCAGTTAGCCCTAGAGTTTTGTTATGTTGGCTCCCTCTTGAGCCTCCACACTTGTACTTCCAGTTTTTTCATTACAGCAGCTCGTTTTTTGCTCTCTTGCACTCATTTCTGAGCTTCCATTGCTTCCTACACCCAACAATGGTATCAGAGCAGGTCAAGGATCCACCCTCTAGCCATTTCCAGCCACCCGAGGTCCTGTTGGAGCCATTGGGAGCTGTTTGGCAGCCTACTTCTCTGCTGGTCGGCCCATTTTTCTGTG
This sequence comes from Dipteris shenzhenensis, assembly GCF_047967505.1. Lineage (NCBI taxonomy): Eukaryota > Viridiplantae > Streptophyta > Polypodiopsida > Gleicheniales > Dipteridaceae > Dipteris > Dipteris shenzhenensis. Next base: position 48,739,384 of record NC_141623.1, on the reverse strand, counting down.
CATTTCCACACGTGTGCACACTTGAGGCTTCTCCAAGCAGTTTGATCGCGGGAAGCATGTGTTTTGGAGCATCTGCTGGATTTTTCGCTGCGTTTTCCACCTCCTACAGCCATTTTCGACCAGTTTTTGCTGCATCCGCCTCACACGTGGGACTGTACAGAATCCGTACGGCCTGCAGGCAGTCACATTTAATGCTTGTACGATGCTGCACGGGTCATTTACTGCATTTAAAATCGCATGTGCAGGTTCATACACAGTACAAACTGCTGTACGCGGTTTTTATTGACTGTACGGAGGTTCTTTGCAGGCTGTACAGACTGTGTCAGGGTCATTCATTGCAGGTGCGGCCACCGTACGGACTAGCAGTGCATTTACTGCTTCATTTATTGCAATCCAGAATCCATACATAGCTGTTAGAGCTGTACAGATTGCATTTACTGCATCCAGCTTCAGGTCCGTGGTCCGTACACCCTATACAGACCTATACGAAATCTGCAACAGATTTTTTGAGCAGTTTCAGTTCACCTTGCTGTACGGACAGTTTTTCGACAGTTTTTTGCTGCATTTCTTGCTCTGTTGTTGCAGTACAAACAACCGTACACTGCTGAACAGTTTGACTTGTGAAGCGTGCAAGCACTTCGTAGTTGAACAGTTTGCCTCATGAAGTGTGCCTTCATTTTCAGCTTTTGGGACTGTTATACATTTGCAGTTGAAAGCCTTGAGGCTTGTGAAGTCACATGTATTCCCTTTGTCAGTTGTGGTATTTGCTCTCCATTTGCATTAATGGCTAGCCACAAGGATGATCGTTTTGGTATGCTTGGGGCTGATGACAAGCTTGATGGCACCAATTACCCCATGTGGTCATACATGATGGGACATGTTTTGGTTGCCAAGAATCTATGGCATATTGTTTCGAGTACTACACGTAGTGCCACTTTTGGTGCTGTACATACTACCTTGGGTTCTTCTTCAAGTGATTGGTCGTCAGGTGATGGTTCAAATGCTACTTCCAGAACAACCTGCACCTCCTGCTACAGGTACTTTGCCTCCTACACAAGAGCAGATTCAGTGTGATGGTCGTGATGCCAAAGCACATGCCTTGATTGCTCTTTCAGTGAAACGTGTTATTAACCCTCATATCTGGTCTTGCAAGATAGCTACGCAAGCATGGGATCAGCTTGCATCTTTGTATCAGGTGCGGAATGAGGCGAGGGTTGCCTATCTCCGCAAGCAGTTGAAAGACTTGAAGCTTGAAGAGGGTGATAACATGGATGCTATCACTAATGTGAAGGATTTGAAAGAGCAACTGGCCAACATTGATGAGATTATGCCTGATTCTCAACTAGTTTCTAATACCCTTGATATGGGTTGCCTGATTCTTATCAAGGCTTTGCTACTACATTCTCGTCAGGGGGTGATGCCAATCATTTCTCATTTGACCAACTGGTTGCTCTTCTTCTTCAGGAGGAGCAAAGTCGTGCGAATCGCAATGCTTCTATAGCTAGTAATCAAGCCTTTGCTGCCCATCACAAACACAAAGGCAACGGTAAGGGTTCAACTTGTCAACCCTCTCATTCCCATGCTGGTCATTTACATGGTGCCTCTTCTTCAAGGGATAACAAAAAGAAGAAGAGATGTAATTATTGCAGGAAACCTAGGCATGATATTTCTGAATGCAGGAAGCGCATTGCATTTGAAAAGAAAAAGAAAGAGTCTGGTCTTCAAGTATCTCGTTCTTCTAGTGCAGAGGATCGACATGAGTCCGCTAATTTTGCACAAGACCAGCATTGGGCTTTCTTGGTTACATGTCAGTATAATCTTCATGTTCATGATGCTTGTATGGCAGTTTCAGATGTTCATGATGCCTGGTTCTTTGATAGTGGTGCTAGTAAGCACATCACTTCCTGCCGGAAGTTATTCAGCTCATTAGAGCATGCATCTCAGGAGGGCAGTGTCACATGTGCCAATAATGCATCCTATACCATGAAAGGTATTCGGCAAGTTGCTCTTACTTCTGTCTTTGGTGGTATTGTTACTCTAGAGCATGTGCTTTATGTTCCAGGCATTCGTAAGAACCTCATTTCTATTTCAGCCATGCTACATGTGGCTTTTAGGTTCTTTTTTATGGTGTTCAGTGTGCAGTGTATGATGCTACACATGCCTTTACCATGGTCTTGACTGGCACATTGACTAGAGGTCTTTATAGAATTTTTTCTTATGACACATGTTTGGATGATGATGCAGATGCACATGCCTTTGCTCTTGATTCTACCATGTCAGATACCCATTTGTGGCATGAGAGGTTTAGACACCTCAATTTTGGAGCCTTAGTAAAGTTATATAAGGAGGGTATGGTTGTTGATCTTCCCAAAATGCATATGCCTATAAAGCATGTTTGTGAACCATGCTTGCTTGGTAAGATGCACCGTGCTGTGTTTCCCAAGGATGGGAGAGTTGGTGCTTCACGCAAGCCTTATCTGGTTCATAGTGATGTTTGTGGAGCCATGAGGGTTGCAGCTCTTGGGGAGTTCTATTATTTTGTCACTTTTATTGATGACTTCACCAGGTACACTTGGATTTTCGCATTGAAATCCAAATCTGAAGTTTCTTCATACTTCAAGCACTTTATTGCCTTGGCTAAGAATGAGAGTGGCCTGCACATTGCTCACCTTAATACAAACAGGGGGGGTGAATACATGTCGAAGGAGTTTACTGTTTTTTTGGATTCTCATGGCATACATCATCTGTGCACCGTGCCTTATACTCCTTGATAGAATCCCATGGCTGAGCAGAAAAATAGATCAGTGATGGAGATGGCTAGGTGCATGTTGAAGGCAAACATCTTCCCAACAAGTTGTGGTTGGATGCGGTCGGTCATGTGTGCAATTTACATTTTTGAACAGATGTCCCATAAAGGCATTGCAAAACTATCACACCTTATGAGGCTTGGACGGATCGTAAGCCTCGCATTTCTCACTTGAGGACTTTTGGATGCTTAGCTTATGCTCATGTGCCTTTACAGATACGCACTAAGTTAGATGATAAAGCTGTCAAGTGCATTTTTATTGGGTATAGCTCAGAGAGCAAGGGCTATAAGCTATATGAGCCCCACAAGTGCTATAAGCTATATAAGCAAGGGCAAGTGTTTTGTCAGTCGGGATGTTGTGTTTGATGAATCTTCCACTATGCCTTTGCTGGACTGTCAAAAACAGCCTGTTGTTGATGCCCCAGACATCTTTGACAGCTTGATGCCTTTGTTTCCATCCGATGCTCAGGATGAAGTTCCCTCTAAGTGTTAGAAATGACCCAACAGAGGGTACGCACAGCGGAAGACTTATAGTAATGCCCAGGAGCTCACACAGTGTGCGGTGTGGGTGTGGAATCACAAACTTCTTTACTTATGTGCATTCAATAGATGTGCAGACTCATCAATAGACAACGAACCAGCCAGATAGAGAAACCACCAAAATATATATTTTCGTCCAAAACTATGGACACAATACAAAATAGATAGATCCAGAGTCCCACCAATGGTGTGGTCCTCTGATCTAACCACAAGGTCCTTCACCAATCTGCTGGCTATCTCTAGACTCGAGCCCGTGTGCTCCACCTCGAGCGTCTGTAGACTTTCCGTCCAGTGTGTTCTTCTCCACCTTACTGCCTGTGAATCAGCCTAGGTGGGCAGCCCCTGCCAAGCTTTGTCTGCAGCACACAGGTCCCTGTTCCACTGCTCCAACCTGCTTGTGAATGACTGCTCCAGAAGCTGATGATCTCAGCACCTTGCTGCCCTAGAAGACAGCCAAGGTCCAGCCCTTCCTGGCTAAGTCTGCAGCCCTTCAAGCACCCTCTCACCTCCTGGATATAGGTCCAGAGGGTGGCTTCCTGCTGCTCCTTTCTGCCTCCTGGAACTGCTGGTTGCTGGATATGAAATGAGGCCACAAGCCTCTCCTTTTATAGGCCCTAAGGCCTGGCAAAAATACGGACCAGTCTGCCCTGACTGGGCCGACTGGACAGACCAGGTTGACTGGCCCAACCGACCTGGTTGGCTCAGCCCAACCAGCCCTATATAAGGGCCCTTTGCTGGCCCTTTGTTCCATGCAGGGCCCAGCTCCTTTGCTGCTGTCCTCCCACCTGCCAGCCCTGCTTGCAAGCCATAGACCTGCCCATAGACCCCCACTATACTGCGCCTTGCTGCAGCCCTTTGCCAGCGCCTTGTCCTGGCCATACCTCTTCCGTACACTGCCCTGCAGCAGCCCGTACAGATCCGTACACCTTTGTACCCTGCTCCGTACACATGCTGATGTCAGCGCGCCTTTCATAGGGTCCTGCTGCAGTCCACTGAGTCCCTCATGCCAGGCCTGATCCAAGACACTGTGTCCCCACCATCTTCCTGCACATGAGCTGCTCCTGATGCAGCCTTTCATCCTTGGGATACCCCACCAACCATGAATGCTGCAGATCCGTCCCAGATCCACACATCCAGGTAATCTCTCTTTGGCACATCCTGCCCTAGGTCTCCCTCCCCCACGCTCTCCTCATTTGGGGGCTTACAGATGGGGAGGTGACCTTTCCAACGCTAAGGATGTACCTTAAAACCAGACTGAAAGTGAAAGACAGCTATCACCACTCTTAAATGACGGGATTTATGCTCTCAAAAGCTCTCCCTCACTCCCTCTCTCTGAAGATGCACTAGGGCCCAGGACAAATCGTCGGGCTGGACCCCCCCGAAGGTCTTTATTCATCCAAGAAAATCTGTTACAGAAGTTCAGCGTAGAGCTATCTCGTAAATCTCCACATTACAAAACCTGAATAATCCATTTTCTTACAAGAGCTTCAAGCTCCATTCAAATTGGCAACATGCCACTTGTCTAAAATCTAGATTAAATCCTATTACATGCCACTAAGGGCTATTCTGGAGTCTTCAAAGCTCTCGGTCACACGAACCGCCTCCTAGATGCTTGTCAGGCTCCCATTACGCTTAGGAAAAATAATCCTTCCTAGTACCTGCAACAATTAATTAAAGCGCACCACCATGGTACCCATTAATTGTTAGCGCTTTGCATGCAAATAACACACTGTGGACTAATCCTAGTCACGGTGGGCGTCCCCACTGAATACATGTGCACATCTAAACAAATATATATATATATATATATATTCTCTGGTTGACCGGAGTCAACACTCTTGATTATAATTAAAGAGCTTTGACCAAAGGTCAAGGCGCCTTAATTATAGCCAAGTCTTTCCAACCAAAGTTGGCACATCTTGGTTAACCAGGGTTAACCCTCTTGGCGCATGCCAAGTCTTGTTGACCGAAGTCAACACTCTCTGACCGCAGTCAGGTTTACTTGACTAGAGTCAAGTATCTTTGACCGTAGTCAATCCTTTGACCATTAAAATAACTCTTTGACCATAATTAACACATATAAAACTCTTTAATTATGATCAAATAAATGGTCAACTGTACATTGTGGTGACATCCCCTCGGCTTCTATTCAGTTGACCTCAACTGAAAAGCTTCCTTGTAAACATCCAAAAGTTGTGGATGATCGGATAGCATGTCTTCATCCATCCACTTGGCATCTAATGCGGTATAATTTTTGAATTTTACAAGATACCTGTAAAACTCCTTACCCTGAGGGCCTTTACGTACAATATGGTACACAATTTGCTCTGGCTGAAGGACTTCCTCCAGCTCATCCACTTCTGGTGGATCTTCTGATACTGGTTCTGTAGGCTCTGGTCCTTGAAATTTCTTTAGAAGACTCACATGGAATGCATTGTGAATCCTCCAATGCTCTGGCAATGCTAATCTGTATGCAACCTCATTTATTCTTTCTGTAACCCTAAAAGGGCCATAGTATCTGGGAGAGAACTTTGCATACACTTTCTGTTTGCCTTTAAACTTGCGGAGCCTAGCTTTTTCAAACCTCAAAAGTACCCAGTCCCCTTCCTTGAGATCTAACTGTCTCCTATGCTTATCTGCAGCTCTTTTATGTTTCTCTTGAGACCTTTGAATTGCTGTCCGGACTTGGCTGTAAGCTGTCTGGAGGTCTCTCACAAACTGATCAGCTGCAAATATTTCATCTTTGGTCCTCAGTATAGGTGGTAAAATCACCTTCCCATATATGACTTCAAAAGGGGCTTTCCCTGTAGAGCTATGTACTGTATTGTTGTAAGCAAACTCTACTAACGGTAGGTACTTTTCCCAGTCTGAACTTTGGTCACCCACGTAGCATTTAAGCATATCCAAAATTGTAGAATTTGCTACTTCGCTTTGACCATCTGTCTGGGGATGGAAAGAAGAAGAAAAATTCAGATTCGTCCCCATATTATCAAATAAAGCTCTCCAGAATAGACTGGTCATTCTGGGATCTCGATCACTAACAATGGACTTAGGCATACCATGATGTTTGAAAATTTGTGCCATGAACAACTTAGCCATATGATCTGCCTTTATGGTTTTGCGAACCGGAATGAAATGGGCTTGCTTGCTGAATCTATCTATGATAGTCCAAATCCCATCATTCCCTGACTTTGATCTTGGCAAATCAAAAATAAAGTCCATTGTAATACTTTCCCATGGTGCCTGAGGCACGGGAAGAGGCATAAGTAGGCCAGGTGCCTTCTGTCTATCATACTTCATTTTCTGACACGTAAGGCATTCAGTAACAAACTGATGTATATCTTTCCGCATTCCTGGCCAAAAGAAATACCTCTCTAGTTCTAGAGTTGTTGCTGTAATTCCTCTATGTCCAGCATAGGGAGGTGCATGGCATTCCCCCAAAATCTTTTTCCTCATCTCCTGGGTGATGCATAGGCAATCATCTTTCATTAAATACCCATCTTTCAGGGAATAGTGACTGGTGGATTGCCCCTCTTGCATTTGCTGTAAAATTTCACCAAAATCAGAATCATGAGCATATTGTTCCCTCATGCCTTCCAGGTCCTGATGATAAGCAATAGTTACATTATTGACCTGGGGTCTTCGGGACAAGGCATCTGCCACTCTGTTCCGAATTCCTGGAGTATGGACAATCTGAAAATGATACATTGACAGCATGTTTGCCCATTTCATATGCTTCTCGGAAAGCTTGGTCTGAGTCAAAAAGTATCTCAGACTTTGGTGATCTGTTTTGACAGTAAAATCTGCACCCAAAAGATAGTGTTTCCATGTATGGATGGCATGAATTACAGCCAATAACTCTTTCTCATAGATTCCTAAATATCTTTCCGCATCCCGAAGTCGCCTGCTTTCATAGGCTACTACATGACCATTCTGATGCAATGCAGCCCCAACACATTCTCCACAAGCATCGCAATCCACATCAAAAGACTGATAAAGATCCGGGACTACCAGAATAGGCTCTGTAGTCAACTTCTCCTTGAGTGTATTGAATGCTTTCTTCTGTGATAATCCCCATGTGAAGGCTGCATTTTTCTTAGTGAGGTCATGTAATGGAGCTGCGATATCAGCAAAATGTCTGATAAACCTTCTGTAGTAAGAACACAAGCCTAAAAAGCTTCGAACTTCATGCACAGTTTTCAGCTCTGGCCATTCCTGAATGGCACGGATCTTCGCTGGATCCATTTGTATCCCATTCTTGGATATTATATGCCCCAGATAGTGGATTTCTTCCAAGAAGAATTCACTTTTCTTGCTGTTTGCGTAGAGCTGATGATTTCTCAGCTCTTGAAACACTATAGCAAGATGTTCTCTTGAAACATCAGAAAAGCAATCTTTAAAGTTTACCAAAAACTGAAACTTATCTTTGTCTGCATCATTCATTTCAGCATGCATATCATTCTCTTTTTCTTTTACAAAAACCATGTACGCAGAAATTGCAGACTTTATTGCTTTACCGCATGAAACATCAGATACAATGGGGATAGTGTCCCCTTTATTCCTGGCAATTAAATGCTGATTTTTCCCCCTATGCACAAACTCCAGCACTCTTTCAGGAAGAGTCAACTTCACTGCCTTGCGGTGAAACCAAGGCATCCCCAAAACTACATCATAATGTTTCAGTGGAGAAATGAAGAAGTCTTCCTGATCCACATAACTTTGAACATGAAGACGGAGCTTCCCTATCAAGGGAGTAACTGGCACAGGATTCCCACAAAACATTTGATCGGCATCCAAAGCCCTGCCTAACTCTTTCGTCTTTATTCCCAGCCTCAGGGCTAGATCCTCTTATATGAAATTATCAGTAGCCCCTGGATCAAATAAAATTAACGCTTGCTGGTCTCTAACTTTGCCCCATGATAGCAGCAATTCTCGTTCTTCTGGGTTCAAAGCATGACCCAGTATATTAGGAATTCCCCCCGCCATTGGCTTTTGCGGTCCTCGTGGCTTCTCTGCCTCTTTTCCCTTCGATGTTGAAGGCTTTTCTGGGCACTGGGCAGCCACATGCCCCTCTTTACCGCACCTGAAGCATTTCCCATCTCTACGAAATTCCGCTATCTGTTCAGGGGTAAATAGAGATTTGCCCTTATAAGTCTTTGAAAACTGAGTACCCCTCGATTTCTGAGGCTGGAATCCTTTCTTTTCAGCCTTGGGATACTCTTTCTTTTCTGATTTTGGAAAATCAGTTTTCTTTTTATCAGCACGTCCTGAATGCAAGGATGGCACTGTAGATGGATCTTGTAGCGGCACAAGACTCGCTACTGAAGCTGAATGCATAAGATCTTGAATATTCTTTGCCCCCAAAGCATTTACTACTGCCTGAATTCTTGGAGTGAGACCTGCTCTGTACTTCCTCATTTGGGTGCCTTTGGAGATCTTTTTGAACGGGGCAACCTGCAAATAAGCATCCCAGAACTTTTGGTTGTACCCATCCACTGTATCTCCTGCATCCATGTGCAAGCTGTCCCAGTCTTGAAGAACATGGTCTCTAAACTGTTTAGGCATAAACTGCTGGTAGAAGGCTTTCTTGAAGCCCTTCCACTTCCTTGGGGCTGACCCATCTGTGGTCAGTGCACTCCACCATGCACTAGCCGTTGCTGTCAAATGTAAACTGACCATTCTTAACTTGGAGGATTCTGAAAATTTTTCTGTACCAAATGCAGCATCAAACTGTCTGATAAACTGCAATGCTTTGTCTGTATGACCATACTGTCCATTGTAGGTCATAAACTTGACAGATTTTCCCCCTCTTTAAATTCCTTGGTCGCTTTGGAAGACTTTCTCTTCCTAGACTTCTCGTGTTTCCTTCTTTTCCTGGATGGTTTATCTGATAAGGAAGAAGAAGACACAGAAGTCGAACTCGAGGTAGACGGTGATGGACTAGGAGATCGGTGATGATGCCTCGATCTCTTTTTTCTATGGGACCGTCTCCTATGAGATCTATGAGATCTCTCTCTCTCAGGCTGTACACGAGACTGTGCCTCTGGCATTGGCACGTCATATACGGGATTAGGCATAGCTTCTGCTGGAAACAAATGCTGAGCCCTGGGATCCCTTTTGAGATTTTCCAGCTCTTGTATACGAGTGCGTACCATCTGTTCAAATTCTTGTTGAGTTTGCGGCACATTTCTCTGTCCTGGATGTACATCCCTATCTTGTGAATCCCACTGGATAGGTGATTGATCCATATTCTGAGATCTGCAGATTTCTCACACCATGCAGGTAACTGATGCACACTACCTTTGCTTTTTCAACCGAAAAAGTACCTCAACAAGAGGTGTTTTGCATCCACAATCTATGCCAGTACTGGCTGTCAGTTCAAGGCATATACCCACACAGTTGCCAAAGCATCAACAACTATATTCCCCTTTTCTGGCTGTTGCAGATGGCTTCAAAAGGCATCTGTTTTTTTTTTTTTTTTAAATAAATAATTTTATAAAACTGCTCAAAGGCATGCATACTCTTTTTCTGCAAATCTCTGATTCCTCTGTTTTTCTGCTGTTTTCTGACAGTAGAGATCTACTTTCTCTGTTTTCTCTGCTTTCTCTGTTTTTCTGCTGCTTTTCTGACAGTAAAAGTCTGACAAGCAGATGAAAATTGCTAGCGAAAACAGTCTCTGCAACTGTCTTCTTTTTTTTTTTTGTTGGAGACGGTAACCAGATAGAGTAACTGCCAGTTACTCTAACCAGACTGACTGGTTCTGGTCTGGTTAGTTTACAACTGGGCCAACTGGACTGGTCACAGTCTGGTTGCAGTGACCAGACTGGTCTGGCTGGGTCAACTAACTGGACCTCTAACCAGTCCACTACCAAGGTTGAGTTAGATTAACCCCTGGTTAGCCATGTCAGCATCCATGTCACCTGTCAGAATGCCACGTCATCTCACACGTGCATGCCACGTCAGCAATTGCGCTGTCTGCCACGTGTATTGCCACGTCAGCTGCTGAGCTGTCTGCCACGTGTCAGTGCCACGTCCTCAACCCCACCGCTCCATCTGCCACGTCAGCGCCTGCACGTGCGGACGCCACGTCACCTGTGTGCCACGTGTCTGCCTAGGTGGCACCCTGGCCACGTCAGCAACAGCCAAAGGTTTCAAACCTTGGCTATGCAGTGATTGTCGCGCGTCGCGCCTGCGTCGTGGTTACGTCTGCAATACCTTCGCAGTTTCGTGAAGCGTTAGCGTAGAGGGCGTCGCCAAAGATCGCGTGGACACAGCGTCACGGAGCTAGCAGAGCTTTCCGTCCACTGGCAAAACCAGAACAATAGCGGGACTCACCGCTTCTTCGCACCTTCTCCACGCCTTCGCCAGCACCTCGCATCCCGCTTCAAACACTACGCCTAATCATTTGCGTGCTATTACAACAATGAAGCACGACCATGATTCGAGACTTTAATCCAGCCCACGAACAGGTCTCATACGTCGTTGCGCCATCTTCCTTTTTGCTTCAGATACGCGCTCCCTCGATTTAATCTAGTTCACAGGCCTTTACAGTTCCTAGCACGACAGTTCGACCATTCCACGCATCTGCCCCTTATCCTATTCGTGATTTCACAGCATCCTATTGAACAGTCATTTCGTGCTCGAATTTCAGTCGATACCAAAAAAAACTTTTCTCCAAGTGCTTCCAAGACTGTCATGATTTTAGAAAATCAGGAGGCTGGGCTCTGATACCAATAAAACCAAACTGAAAGTGAAAGACAGCTATCACCACTCTTAAATGACGGGATTTATGCTCTCAAAAGCTCTCCCTCACTCCCTCTCTCTGAAGATGCACTAGGGCCCAGGACAAATCGTCGGGCTGGACCCCCCCGAAGTGTTGGAATTATATCTATAATTCAGCAGTGACCAATGTAATATAATAAGTTAGTTAGGGGCACTTTTCCCTCCTCTAGAGGTTTTTCCCCCTAACTGCAGTTAGTTCGCTAACTATGGTTAGTGACTACTAAGGTTTTGTCACTATGACAAAACCTTATCTACACTACTTTGTGTTGTACTCTTTACACACTCTATTGAGCAACTACAGTCTTCAAGCTTACGTCTCTCTCACTCTCTCTTGCTCTCACACTCTCTATCTCTCTCCTTCCCTTCATTTGGTATCAGAGCGGGTTCAAGACCCTCGGGCCACCAGCTCCCTCAACGTTCTCTCCCTGCTACAACTCGTCCGTACAGTCCGTACGACTGTACGGAATCCGACGTACCATCGCCGTACAGTCCGTACGGATTTCGCCGTACAGTCCGTACGGATTTCGCCGTACGCCGTACGAATTCCGCTGTCCGTACAGTTTTCGCCGTCCGTACAGATTTTGCCGTACGCCGTACAGGTTCCGCCGTCCGTACAATTTTCGCCGTACATCATCGCCATCCTGCTTCCGTACAGTTTTGCTTTTCGACTGTACCTGCGTCATCAGTACCGTACGGTCTGTTCCGTACTGACCGTACAGTTCGTACTGACCGTACAGTCCTTGCTTCTGTCAGCTGTACAATCTGTACTTGCAGATCGACACCAGTTGCCTTAAGCCACAGGTGTTTTTGGACAGGCTCATCTTGCAGGAAACCACAAATTGGGGCAGTTATTTTCTGGGAGTACATTTGGGGCTTTTACAGACAGATCTGCAGATCTAGTCTGAAATTTGGGGCTTTTGTTCAAAAATTGCAGATTTGGGGCTTTTAGTAATTTTGCCCCTTTCTGGCTGCAATTTCTAGCCACAAATTGGGGCTTTTGAGTTGAGAGAGCATTTTTTGGAGTATTTAGTACATACTGCCTTTATTGGAGTGTTTGGAACACTTTTGGCAAATTTTGGAGAGTGTTTTATGCTTGGACAGATTTCTGACAGCTCAAGTGCAGAAATCTAAGTTGCATATACAGCCCGTGCTTGGGTGTGGTTTTTGGGAGTTGTGCATTCTATTCCCAGTAAGGGAATTCAACTTTGTATCTGCTTCAATTCCTTTTTCAGATATGGCCCATCAAAATCAGAATGATTTTCAGTTCGGTGGTCTTTCTCAGGAAGACAAATTGGATGGTACCAACTACTCCCTCTGGAGTTTCATGGTACGTAATATTCTGATTTCTCGCAATTTATGGGATTATGTCAATGGGGATGAAATCCGACCAGCAGATATTGCACCTGCTACCCCTCCTCACCAAGGAGGTGGAAGAGGTCGTACACAAGGTGCAGCTGCAGGACAAGTTGTTGGTGCAGCTACAGTTAATACTCCTGAGCAAAAGAGATGGGATTCACGAGATGCCTTAGCCTTGTCTTGCATCTCTCTTTCAGTGAAAAGATCAATCATTCCGCATATCCGGTCGTGTAAGACCTCCAGGGCAGCGTGGGATATTTTGGAAAGCATGTATGCAGCACGGAATGATGCCAGAGTATCTTTTTTAAAAAGAGAATTGAGCAATACACATATGGAGGAGGGTGACTCCATGTCAGCGCACCTCACTAAGCTACAGGATCTCAGAGAGCAGTTGTTAAATATAGATGAAATCATTCCTGATTCAGAGATGATTACAACCACTCTGAATTCTCTTCCTGAGTCTTATCTCAGCTTTCATACTTCGCTGAATTTATCATTGAGGGGGGGTGCAAATCCTCTTTCTTTTCATGAGCTGATAGGACTTCTGCTTCAGGAAGAGCAGACCAGGAAAAATTTGGCTTCACGTGCAGGTGAACAAGCCATGCTCTCAAAATTCAAATCAAAAACAAAGGGACAGGCAAAAACAGCAGCAAATCAGCCTTCCAGTGGGTCAGGACAGCCTTCACAAAAGGCTAAAAGTGATGCTAGCAAGCCCAAAAAGAAGGGTTTCTGTCACTACTGCAAAAAGCCAGGTCATCACATAGCAGAATGCAGGAAAAGGATTGCAAAGGAAAAGAAAAACAGCTCAGGAATGGCTGTTTCAGATTCAGCCCCTTGTGCATCTGACAGTGGGGATGCTGCAGCCAACTTTGTTGGTCAAGATTATGCCTTTTTATCTTGCATTTCTGATTCTAGGTTGGCTGTTCCAGATGCTCGGGATAGTACAGCTTCATGCAGTGATGACACTTATGCATTTTTGACTTGCAGTTTTGACTCTTCTTCAGATGCATCTGCTTTCAGTGTTGATGAAACACTGAACATCTGGTATTTTGACAGCGGTGCATCCAAGCACATCACTTCGAGGAAGTCTCTTTTTACTTCCTTGCATCCACCTCCTGTTGGTAAGAAAGTCACTTGTGCCAATAACTCCTCATATTCAGTACGTGGCACAGGAGAAGTTGAGCTCACTGCCATTGATGGCTCAATTTTCAGACTTTCTGATGTTTTATATGTGCCTGGCATAACCAAAAATCTCCTTTCAGTGTCCACTCTTAACAGAGATGGATTTCAGGTCATCTTTGAGGATGACAAATGTGCTGTCCGGGACAGGGAAGCTAACAATGCCTTAATGTTATCTGGTACTCTGCTGCGTGGGCTTTTTCAGCTTGATATTTTTCAGAAAAGAGCAGCTCATGCTTTGGCAATTTCTTCCCCTACAGTTGCCATGCAAAATGCAGAATTATGGCATGCCAGATATGGCCACATGCATTACAACAGCTTGATGACACTTCAGAAATTTTCAATGGTTGATGCATTGCCACCTCTTGCAATACCTCCTCCACATGCCTGTGAAGGGTGCATTTTAGGTAAAATGCATAGATTTCCCTTCAAAAAGGATGGTTCAGTTAAAGCTGTTCGCAAATTGCAGCTTATACACAGTGATGTCTGTGGTCCCATGAGGACTCCTTCATTGGGTGGTCATCTCTACTTTGTCACATTTATTGATGACTACTCCAATTTTACTTGGGTTTATGGGCTGAAAAAGAAATCTGAAGTGTTCACAGTGTTTAAACACTTTTCAGCCATGGTTGAAAATGAAACCGGGCTCAAGATACAGATATTACGCACGGATAGAGGTGGGGAATACCTATCTGCAGCATTTGATGCTTTCCTCAAACAAAAGGGTATTGTGCATCAGCTCACAGTCAGGCTAACCCCTCAGCAAAATGGCAAAGCTGAGAGGAAAAATCGAACCCTCATGGAGATGGACACATGTATGCTGAAAAGCAAACACATGCCTCATAAATTCTGGTTAGAGGGTTTGATGTGTGCCAATTACATTTTGAACAGGGCTCCCACTAAGGCTTTAAAAACAAAAACACCTTTTGAGGTCTGGAATGACAGGAAGCCTTCAGTGGATCACTTCCGAGTCTTTGGATGCCTTGCCTATGCACATGTGCCAGTTGAATTTAGGCACAAATTGTCAGATAAAGCCATCAAATGCATATTTGTTGGATACAGTGCAGAAAGCAAGGGGTATCGTCTCTACAATCCTGCTACACGCAAAATCATTGTAAGTAGAGATGTGATATTTTCTGAAAATTCAGCTTACACTCAGGCTGATTTTCAAATGCCTTCACCTTCAGAAGATGTATTTCAAGGGTTGCTACCCATTGCATTGGGTTCCCCTGCTGATTTTTCTGATCCACATCAGAATTTACAGCAACCTTCAAATGCTTCAGTTCCGCCACGGGATGTCATGCCTCCTCCACAGGAAGTGGAACAAGTGGTACAGCAAGAAATTGCAGACATACATGCAGCCAAAACAGTCCCAAACTGGCTGTTACAGACTCTCCGGGAGAGTAAACTTGATGCCCCGTTACCTGGCAGGACTCGCAGTGCAGCAAGGCACATGGAAGGTGCTAATTCAGTGGAATCAGCATATGCAGGTACTCTCCTTGATGAAGAGGAGCCTGCCACATTTGAAGAGGCACAAGGTAATGTGCATTGGATGAATGCCATGCACGATGAGTTGCAGTCCATTGCCAAAAATCAGACTTGGGATGTTGTGGACTTACCACCGGGTAAACATGCTATTGGAACCCGATGGGTATTTAAAGTAAAACGGAAGCCAGATGGCTCCATTGACAGATATAAAGCCAGGCTGGTTGCTAAAGGCTATGCTCAAAAAAAGGGCATAGATTATGAGGAGACTTTTGCTCCTACATCCCGGATGACCACCATCCGATCAATCATTGCAATGGCTGCACATTTTGAGTGGAATGTTCATCAGTTGGACATCAAAACAGCCTTCTTAAATGGGGACTTGCTGGAAGAGGTGTATGTCAAACCACCTCCGGGTTTTGAAATTACAGCAAATGCACTTCAAGTCTGCAAGCTTAATAAAGCTTTATATGGGCTGAAACAGGCCCCTCGTGCATGGTATGCCAAAATACATGCCTTTTTGACCAGCAAGGGGCTGCACAATAGTCCTACTGAGAGCACCCTCTACATCAAGATGGATGGGGGGGAAATATTAGTCATCCTTCTTTATGTTGATGACTTACTGCTCACAGGGTCCAATGACGACAAAATTGCAGATTTCAAAACTGATTTGCAGACCCACTTTGATATGTCAGATTTGGGGCTGCTTCATTTTTATTTGGGGATCCAGTTCTCTCATGAGAGACGTGGCACTGTTATGTCTCAGTCCAAGTATGTTCAGAAACTTTTGGACAGATTTAACATGCAAGAGTGTAAGCCCATATCTACTCCTATGGAACCAAGGCTGAAACTCACAATGCATGATGCAGGAGAATCAGTTGATGCCACACTTTACAGTCAAGCTGTTGGATGCCTCATATATCTCTGCAATACTAGGCCTGATATTCAGTTTGCAGTATCTCAGGTGAGCAGGTATATGCACAGCCCTAAAACTATGCATTGGCAGGCAGTTAAGCGCATCTTCCGTTATTTGCAAGGCACCAAGTCTTTTGGCTTACTATTTCCCAGGGGGGGTGACTTGCAGATGCATGCCTACAGTGATTCAGATTGGGCTGGTGATTATGACACTAGGCAGTCCACTAGTGGCAATTGTTTCTTTTTGGGAAAATCTTGCATTTCATGGCTAAGCAAGAAACAATCTACAGTGGCTACCTCATCATGTGAAGCTGAGTACAGGGCAGCTTTCACAGCAACAGTGGAATGTGTCTGGCTGAGACGTTTATTTGCTGATCTTTATCTGTCTTTGGAGGGTCCTTCTCCAATTCTCACTGATAGTCAGAGTGCCATTGCAGTGGCAAAGAATCCAGTGTTTCATGCTCGCACGAAGCACATTGAGGTTCACTATCATTACGTCAGAGAGAAGTTACATGCAGGAGAGATCAGTATGATCTTTGTGTCCACACATGACAATGTTGCAGATATCTTCACCAAAGCACTACCACGTGAGAAGTTTGAGGCATTTCGCAGTGCCCTGAACTTATATCCATTTGGTGATTGATCAGCCTTGTACATGACATTGGCACTGCAGGGGGGTGTTGGAATTATATCTATAATTCAGCAGTGACCAATGTAATATAATAAGTTAGTTAGGGGCACTTTTCCCTCCTGTAGAGGTTTTTCCCCCTAACTGCAGTTAGTTCGCTAACTATGGTTAGTGACTACTAAGGTTTTGTCACTATGACAAAACCTTATCTACACTACTTTGTGTTGTACTCTTTACACACTCTATTGAGCAACTACAGTCTTCAAGCTTACGTCTCTCTCACTCTCTCTTGCTCTCACACTCTCTATCTCTCTCCTTCCCTTCACGAAGGTCTTTATTCATCCAAGAAAATCTGTTACAGAAGTTCAGCGTAGAGCTATCTCGTAAATCTCCACATTACAAAACCTGAATAATCCATTTTCTTACAAGAGCTTCAAGCTCCATTCAAATTGGCAACATGCCACTTGTCTAAAATCTAGATTAAATCCTATTACATGCCACTAAGGGCTATTCTGGAGTCTTCAAAGCTCTCGGTCACACGAACCGCCTCCTAGATGCTTGTCAGGCTCCCATTACGCTTAGGAAAAATAATCCTTCCTAGTACCTGCAACAATTAATTAAAGCGCACCACCATGATACCCATTAATTGTTAGCGCTTTGCATGCAAATAACACACTGTGGACTAATCCTAGTCACGGTGGGCGTCCCCACTGAATACATGTGCACATCTAAACAATATATATATATATATATATATATATATATATATATATATTCTCTGGTTGACCGGAGTCAACACTCTTGATTATAATTAAAGAGCTTCGACCAAAGGTCAAGGCGCCTTAATTATAGCCAAGTCTTTCCAACCAAAGTTGGCACATCTTGGTTAACCAGGGTTAACCCTCTTGGCGCATGCCAAGTCTTGTTGACCGAAGTCAACACTCTCTGATCGCAGTCAGGTTTACTTGACTAGAGTCAAGTATCTTTGACCGTAGTCAATCCTTTGACCATTAAAATAACTCTTTGACCATAATTAACACATATAAAACTCTTTAATTATGATCAAATAAATGGTCAACTGTACTTTGACTTAGGATATTTACATTGTGGTGACATACCTCCTCCATCTGTTGGTTATTTGCAGCCACATGTGCAGCCAGAAATTCAGCCTGATATGCCTCTCATTGATCAGAATCATTTGCACAGGGCTCTTGCCTAGGAAAGAGCTGAAATTCAAGAGCCTAAGAAGGTACCCCGTTGCCTCTGACACATTAAAAGACAGCAAACAAGATACTCCTCTGCCAGCCCGTACTAGTTTTGTTGCTTATGCTTTGGTTGCTACAGCATGTAATGAAGAGCCATTATGTCATCAAGATGCCTTTCAAAATGATTGTTGGATGGAGGCCATGCAAGCTGAATTGGATTCTATCCATCAGAATAACACTTGGGAGTTGTGTGATTTGCCTCCTAGCAAGAATGCCATTGGAACGAAGTGGGTTTACAAAATCAAACGGAAAGCTGATGGTTCAATGGACCGTTACAAAGCCCGTCTTGTTCCTAAGGCCTATGCTCAGCAGCATGGCATTGACTTTGAGGAGACTTTTGCTCCCACTTTCACGATCACTACTATTCGCATTGTTATTGCCTTTGCTGCCCACTTTCATTGGGAGATACATCAGCTTGATATCAAGACAGCTTTCCTTCATGGGCATTTGCAAGAAGAGGTCTATGTTTCCCAACCTCCTAGCTTTGAGGTTGAAGGTTCTGAAAGCAAGGTATGCCGCTTGAAAAAAGCACTCTATGGATTGAAGCAAGCACCTCGGGCTTGGTATTCCAAGATTCATACTCATTTGCTCACACTTGGCTTTCAGAACAGCCCTACAGAGGCTACCCTTTACATCCGCAAGCGTGGGACAGATTTGCTGATTTTAGTCCTTTATGTGAATGACATGCTTGTGATTGGGACACATGCTCAGCAAATTGCAGATTTTAAACTCGATTTGCGGCAGACATTTGCTATGTCTGATCTTGGTCTTTTGCACTACTATCTGGGCATCCAATTTGCTAGCAGTGAAAGGGGCATTTCGATTTTGGATGTCACAATCCAAGTACATTGGACAGCTTTTGCAGCGTTTTGAATTTGACGATTGCAAGCCAATATCCACACCATTAGAGATTGGTTTTCACTTCTCTTCTGAGGATGGCAACGGTACATGTGATGTCACTCTCTATTAGCAGGCAGTTGGTTGTTTGATTTACCTATGCCATACGAGACCTAATCTATAATATGTTGTCTCACAGTTGAGCAGATATATCCACAGCCCATCTATGCACCATTGGCATACCGTGAAACGTGTTTTCAGATATCTCAAAGGCACTCAGCATTTAGGCCTTCTTTATGGGGCTGATACTTCACTTGTCATGCATGGATTCACTGATAGTGACTGGGCTGGTTGTTCAGACACTCGTGTGTCACATAGTGGCAATTGTTTTATGCTTGGTACTTCATGTGTTTCTTGGTTCAACAAGAAGCAGAGTACAGTTGCTACTTCTAGTTGTGAAGCTGAGTACAGAGCAGCTTTTACAGCTACAGTGGAGTGTGTTTGGCTTCAGAAGCTACTTGCAAATCTTTGTGCATGTCAGACTGCTCCTACCGTCATCTTCACTGATAGTCAGAGTGCTTTGGCTGTTGCACGGAATCCTGTTTTCCATGCTCGCACAAAGCATATTGAGGTTCACTATCACCATGTCAAAGAGCAATTATCAGCATGTGATATTGAGTTGTCTAATGTTCCTACTGAAGACAACTAGGCAGATCTTTTTACGAAGGCTCTACCTCGACCTAAGTTTGAGGCTTTTCGGCAAGCTTTAAACTTAGTACCTTTTGTAATTCGATCTGTTATACTCTGTACAGTCATAGGTTGCTATATCCCTACAGGACGAACATGTGCAACCATGACATTAGATATCTAGGTATCTTGAGCCATGTCCAGGATACTTCAACCCATACCATGGAGGGGGGTTTGTAGGCCATTCTATGGGCTATCCATAGGCGCCACTTATTCCTTGGTATGTGCCTTATAGGCCTAGTTATAGTGACTTAGGACTATTTGTATAGTTAGTTCATGTACCACCTAGGTCAGTTAGGATACTTAGTCCAGTTAGGACAGTTAGCCCTAGGGTTTTGTTATGTTGGCTCCCCCTTGAGCCTCCACACTTGTACTTGCAGTTGTTTCATTACAGCAGCTCGTTTTTTGCTCGCTTGCACTCATTTCTGAGCTTCCATTGCTTCCTACACCCAACAAACCTTTTTGATGTCTTGACCTCACCTCCTCAATGACAGCCCTCAAAGTGAAAATGTGGTCTAGAGTAGAGTGCTCGCTGCCCTCACCTATTGCTCACTGCCCTCGTGCCTCTATATGACTGCTGATCTCCCTCTCTAGTACCGATTCATAGATCTTGGCCAATGTGTGCTCAATCATGAGGGTGCGATAATTCCCAATATCCATGAGGTCTCCTGCTTTGTGTATCGGGATACGATAGTGGTGGTGCTCCATGCTGGTGGGAAGCCGTGACAAACTGCATGGTTAAACATCTGTGCAAGAATGGGGGCTAGAACCTCTTGCCCATGTGCGAAATCCTCTGTCCGTAGGCTGCCATGATCCTGTTCTTTCCGATTGTGGAGCCGGCAAAGTGCAGCCCGCACATCCTGCGTAGTAAACTGAGGGTAGGTGGTGGGCCTAGGCATAGAGGATATGCCTAGCGGTGTCTGCCTCGAGACATCGTATAAGAAGCATGCATAAAGTGTGCCATACTCCGGGATCAGTAATGGGAATGGGTGGCTTCCCCTCTGAAAGAAGTCCCCATCCAATGGTCGGGTCGCCTCCTCGAAATGATCTAAAGATCTCATCCATCTTGTGTGAGAGGAAGGCTCGTCTCTTGCGGCATGTCAATCGTTGAAAGATACGTTGTTCCTCATATGACGTCAATTGACCCAAGGCTTGCTCTTGTGTGAGATGGGCTCGCATCTCTCTGCACTCATCATCAAACCAAGGGCTTTGAGGCATCTTCCCATCTCGTACCCATGCAGATCGGGTCATAGGAAAGGATCTGGTGGCAGCGTCCTGTATCACTGTGACAAGGGTGTCTGAGGCGTGGGTGAGGTCTAAATCATCCTCCAATAGGGCCGGAAGCTCTCTAGCTAAGTGACTCGCATACACTGGATCAAGGGCACGATCAAAGTGGATCTATGTACGGGCTGTGGTAGGATCTCTCCCTGTGACTGGCGTAGTAGCAAGAACACAGAAGGCCAGATATGAGTGGTCAGCTCCAAAGGGGGGGGGGGTACAGTGAGGTCGTGTATTCGTGAGACAAAAGCCAATGGGCCCAGTAGGTAGTCCACTGTGCTAGTCCCACCTCCATGTGGGAAACATGTAAATCCCCTAGATGATGGCCATCTCTAAAGGCCATTGTAGATGATGAGATCGTGGACAGCTCCCAGCTCAAGCAAGTGTTGCCCGTATGATGTCACATGTGAGGTATCTACTGAATGTCTTCGGATCCCAAGCTCTCCTACATCTAACTCCGGAATCATGTGGGGGTCTCTCTCATATGTGAAGTCAAGTAAGCCCACTTGCCTATCCCTTGTCCTTGCATTGAAGTCCCCTAGAAGAAGGGTGTCTCCTTGTCTGGAGGGAAGTAGCATACTGCAATGAAGATCGGTCGAGCATCTAGCAACTAGACTTGTATCCACATATGACGTGCATGTTCCTCTCTTCATACCACAGACATGAGTGGTCTCAAGTATGTCTTGAAAAGGACAACTACGCCTCCAGAGCCTCGTACTCCACAGTCTCTCCTCAGTTCTCTCTGTGGGCAGCCCTCTCTCTGGACTCCCAAGTGTATCCTGTCACTGTGGGCAGCCCTCTCTCTGAACGCAGAGGCCACATATGCGACAGAGAGCCCCCAGAGTACACTCTATTGAGGTCCGACCTATCACAGCTTTCCTTAGAGGAGACCGACAGAGACGAGGGATCACTCTAGACATAGCCCAAAGAGTCCAGAGAGCGAGGAGACTGCACCCCCCGCCACAGATCAAGACAGCTCGACAGACGCAGATACGAGATATTTTCGCAGCCCACCAGAGAGCCATCACTGTACCAAGCTTCGGTTTCGTCCCAACGCCTAGATAGATTGATTGATATGATATGTTTATGATTATGATTCTGTTAACATAGATTAGTACTCAATGAGGGTCCTAGCGTGTACCCTTTGCTTCAGCCCACTGAGGCTTGTATGAGTTCGCTTTTCTGTGCACTTTGTCCCATAGGCCCGCGAGGTCTCCCGTCTCTCTCTCTCTCTCTCTCTCTCTCTCTCTCTCTCTCTGCCCCCACCCTCCCGCCTCTCTCCCTTCATACACACCCTCCCTGCTCAACCTGCTAGCCTCAGCTCTCCTATTCTCGTTCGTCGCTCAACACTCAGCCTCAGCTCTCCCGTTCCCATCCGTCACTCAGCTCCCATTCCCGTTCGTCGCTCAACTCGTCGTTCAACTCCTCCTCCTCCTCCTCCTCCTCGTCGCCGCTCAGCTTGTCGTTTGCCACAACCGCCGCTTGCCCCGCCTACCTACCTATCTTACCCATCTACCTAGCTAACCAGCCAACAGGGCCACCGTCAGCCGCCAGAAGCCCCCCACAGCCCGTCAACCGCCAGCTGCCAGCACCTCCTAGCCCGTCATCACCAACAAACCCCCCAGTCATGTCGTCAACAACAAACCCCCCCCACCCCTAACCCTAATCCTAATCCCGAGTTGGACAAAGCCCTAACCCTAACCCTAACCCGGAGTTGGGCTAAAACCCCAACCCAACCCAGGGTTAGGTTCAGCTAGGGGGTTCTACAGACAGCCAATTATGGGCTGGCCTACCCTCTCCTTCAAGCCCCCCTCAACTCCTTCAACCTCCATCAGGACTCCATACTCTGAATTGCAGCAATGACAACCTCTCTGTATGCACGCAATTATCAACAAGAAGTCTCAAAACGACCCATCCTTGGGCAATAGGATCAGATTTTTTATCTACAGCAAGCAGTGAGAGAGCTACGATTGGAACTAGCAAAAGTACAAGCTTGACTTCACATTCTGGAAGGGACTGGTAAGCAAGCAGTAATTGATGAGGCTGTAAAATCTTGTAAGGACTCCTCCCCTACCCCATAGCTAGTCTCTACAGTCAGAGATCTTGTTTACATTGAAGTACAAACTGCTAAGAAGGAAGTGATTGTCAAAGTGGATACCAAAGCAAGTAAGTCTGATATTTAAGCAGAGATTAAAGAACATGAAGCTAGATGTGATAATGCGCTGAAGATTAGAATAGGGGGACTTCCAGAAGATTGGTACAAAGAGGAGAACACTTGTAGTGAAATATTGACAAAGATCAAAGCAGAGTTGCCCAACATTGAATGGACGGATGATGATGAGCAGGATGATGACGACTCTAGGCCCGCTTCTATTATGCACTACAAAGGTCAGGCAATCTTACACTGAAGTCAAAAGATATGCGAATCAAGCTTCTTCGACAATCATACAAGCTGAAGGGTACCAAAGTATGGATAGCTGAGGAGCTTACACAAGCTCAACTCAAAAATAAGGCAACTGAATTAGCTAAAGTCAGGGCTGCTAGAAAGGATGGAAAATGGGCAGTTTACCATGAAGGCATAGCCCTAATCAGAGAGTTTAAATCAAAACCAAAGACTCTCAGTATTAAACTGATGTATGGCTGATTACTCTTTCAGACTATTATGTAGGTACTCTAAATAAATGGGGGTTGCTTTTGCACTCCTTGGGAGCTGCCATGCACCCTCCCTAAAGCAGTTGTACTGGAGGGTTTCTTCCTGTCCCATAGACCTTTTGGTCTCCAGTGGACGTTAATAGACTTTCTTTCTTTCTTTCTTTCTCTCTCATGTAGAAGATGATGTCTCTATCTGTGTATGTCTCCGAGAAGCCACCTTGGCCAGACCAAAGGGTACCATTACAGTTCCATACAGCCATACTCCGCTTGTTTTGTGCACTAGTTCTAACACCATCATAGTTCCCCTTCTCCCTTCTCCCCTCTGTCAGCTCTTTCCCGGATAATCACCTTGCCAGCCCTGTAGGCAGCCCATTTCCCTGCTTCCCTTGCTGCCATTAGTCATGCCTTCCCTTCTGTGTTCCTATTGTAGAAGGGTGAGGTCATCATCCAAGTTGATTTTGGTCCCCTTCAAGAATGCTGACATGCTCATGAGGTTGGACCTATCTATTGCAGTCCGGAGTTTCAGCACTAAGAGTCTTGTTGGTATCTCCATCTTCCCTACTCTCCAAGCTGCCTCACATGTAAGGTTGACTCCCATCTTGGCAAATAAGGCTTGAGCATCTGCCATTGAGGTGTCTCCCACTGTGAAGCCTCTAACTAGGACATTCATTGCTTTACCGGCCCGTCTTTTCTCTTCCTCTAGTGTCTCAGAAATGAGCTCTTTTTTAGGCGCTGCTGATCCCTTTTTAACAACTTATGTTCGGTCGGCTAAAGGTAACCTCCCATAATGCCCTCCTTTGCTTTTTCGTCTGGGGTAGTCTTTTTACGCATGGAATCCTTTTTTCTACTAGACGAACTACTGATCATCTTTCTTCTAGTTCTGTTGTGTACCCTTACACGGGGGTGTTGAGGGTGGTTGTAGGGCCTTGGCACCTGTTTGGACCTCCTTGTGCTTTCCCCCATTTAGCATCATTTCTTGATTCTAAGTCAAAGGTCACCATCCACTCATAGGCAAGCGGGGTCAAAATTCTGCATTGAAAATATGATTTTGGAATCCAAATTTCTCATGAATTGCTTCAACTTGTTGCCTTCATACACTCCCCACCATTGTGCCAACTGTGCTGAAAAGGGGGTAGGGGCACATTAGGAAAATAGGCATAGAAGAGTGAAAGGAAGAGGAGGGAAGGAGGAAGATAGGGTAGAAGAGACAAAGAAAAATGTGAGGAAGAGAGAGAGAAAGAGAGTGAGAGAAAGAAAAAAAGAAAGTTTATTAACGTCTTCAGAAAACCGATGGGTCTATGAGATTGCGAGAAACCTGGTATAAGCAAGCTGAAAGGGTGGAGCTACTAACCAAACATCAACACCCATGCAAAATGCTAAATGCTAAATGCTACACAGTCATATCAAAATAATCCTCTACATCATCACTATCATCCTCATCATCACATCATCTGTCATCAGAATATAAAGTGAAATATGCTCCAGTATCACATCTAAGGTCCCCCTGCCCCGTCAAGGGTGATGAGGGAGCAAGAGCATGAAATCAAAGATAGAATGTTGTCGGCTGCCTGTGGGCACGGCCTGTGCTATCTCTTGGTCATGGCTCTCCATCTAACAACAGCTACAGTGACCCCTGTCTGTCACGCTCCAACTCTGAACAAGGAGGGAATGTCCCCCAATGCAATATGTGCATCAACCCTCTGCTTGAGCTGTCGTGACACTAGCTCTAGGTCATGATCGTGTCGAAGGGAGTCTGTATGGTCCATTGGAAAAACTCAGTGATCATGCTCTGAGAAGAGTCTATACCAGGGTGCACTGCTCCTATCTCAGTGATCTAAGTAGAGGCTCACGGTGTCTCACTACCTCGTGAATGAAGGCAGACAAGCATCTCTGTAACATAAGAACCTGTAGGCGTTCTGCACGAGCCCACTCTATATCTGACAAATCCGGCCCACAACAGAGTGATGAGAGCAGCATGGTCCTCTAGTGGGGTGTGAGTGATCTATGGAATGAAAGGTACTGCGAGACGGGGTATGGAGATATGGAAGAAGAGGTATGTGTGGTAGGCTTCGTGAGGAGGTGGCAACAATAAAGTCAATGATACAAGAGGAGAAGGCAAGGGATCCCATGATGTAACCATCAACCATCGAGCCTCCTCCATGTGGGAAACAAGTAAAACCACCTGAGAATGGCCACCTGTCAAGACCGTTATAGATAATGAGATCATGCATCCCGCCTAGATCTAGCAATGCATGCCCATAAGATTGACCGCGCCTCGCCTATCAGCTGAGACTCACAGCATACCTGCATCCTCCAAGTCAATGTCTGGTAGCAAAATAGAGCCATCTCTGAAGTCGAGTAGTGGTATCTGACATGCCCCTGTCCTCGCGTTGAAGTCCCCAAGCAAGAGGACTCCCCCTCGGCTTGATTTCTAGAGAGTGCATGTCGCTGTGATCGGTCTGTCTAAGCGTCCTGTGGTGTTGTCGAGTAGGAGGGGGGAGAGAGAGAGAGAGAGAGAGAGAGAGAGAGAGAGAGTCGTATTAATGTTTGCGGGAGGCCTCATGGGCCTATGAAACAAAAGACAAAATGTCAAAATGACTTACATCATCTGGCTAAACCAGAGAGCCAAGGAGTGCACATGGCATCTCAGCTCGATTATTATAACACACCTCTACATACTAAATCTATAATAGAAATAAAAATGGCCTTCATAACATCTGTTTAAGACTGAGGGGTTTAGATTTGAAGTCTCTAATTAAAACTATTCCATCTCGATACAACCCATTTTCTAGCGTTACGTGCATCTTTCACTTTGGTGGGGTCAACATTCCTTTGTTTCAGCTGAGTTGGGGTGAGCTCCGCAGAAATCCAAATCCTTGTGCCCTTCAACTTGTTTGTCTGTCGGAGAATCTTTATATATATATACCTTTGTAAGACTAGAATAAGTCCAATCATACAAATTTAGATTTTTTGTTGTTCTAAAGATCAAAAAACTACACATAAAATAAAAGAGAAAATGAAAGAGAAGAAAAAAGAGGTAAACAAAAACATTTATGAAAAACAAAACGAAGACATACTTAGCAAGCAAAGCAACACTTATGTCATCATCAGTGCCCAAGCATAAGCAGCTATACTGGGTTTCTAAAGACCCGTGGAGTCTCTTGAAAAGCACCTATACTTGCATTCCCATTTGGGAGACATAGTTGATATCATTTTCATCCCATTCCACTTGTATGCCTCTTCTACACTAAAGCAACCAAGGCAATCCTTGGGGCAGCCCTTCGATGCATGGTATCTTCTCATTATGTACTATGGCCTGTTGCTCTTTTCTGTGTAAAGATCTGCTTTGTTAATGATGGAGAGTGTGAGGGAGAGATGGAGTAGGGAGTAGAGAGACACACTCACAGTAGTCACACACCAGTGGGTGGGGATAAAGGAATGAGTGGTACCTCCCCAAGTACACACACTAGTATATATATGGATAAGACTAGGGCCACTAAGTACCTAAGTACAATGTGTACTTAGTGTACTTAGTAGTACTAGAAAAATACTGTTACAAGGGTGGCCAGTGCCTTTACCCCAACAACCTCCCACTTAAAGGCAGTGTGCCCATAAGAGAGAGTAAAAGAAAAAACAGCAATATACATCATCATGTACAGGACCAGTTGGTCTGCTTATCCAATACCCATAAGCCGTCTGCAGTGTGCAAACCGCTCAGCAGCCAATCCTTTTGTCAACAGATCTGCTGGATTGTCATCAGTGTGAACTTTCACAAGCTGAAGTTGCTTGTTCTCAAGCACCTCCCTGATAAAATGATACTTCACGTCGATGTGCTTCGTCTTTGCATGAAAAACAGGATTTCGTGCCAACTGTATGGCACTCTGACTGTCACAATGCAACAATGGAGTATCACTAGAGTAGCCCAAATCTGCCACTAGCCGAGATAGCCATATAGCTTCCTTGCACGCCTCAGTGGCTGCAATATATTCAGCTTCTGTAGTAGACAAAGCAACGCATTGCTGCATTCTAGATACCCACGACACTGCACCTCCAGTGAAAGTGAAAACATAGCCGGTAGTAGACTTCCGGGTATCAGGGTGACCGGCATAATCAGAGTCTGTATAACCCTGCACTTTTGCATCTTGACTGCCGAAACATATACACAAGTCCTGTGTACCCTTTAGGTATCTCATGACACCTTTCACTGCATTCCAATGCTTCTTGCCAGGTTTAGCCATGTATCTGCTAACCACTCCCACTGCAAACGCAATATCGGGCCTGGTTGCAACCATAGCATACATGAGACTGCCACAAGCTGATGCATACGGAATCTTTGACATCTCAGCTCTCTCAGCATCTGTCTGAGGGCTGTCCAAAGCGCTGATTTTCACATAAGGAGGTAATGGAGTACCAATACTCTTCCCCCCCTCCATGTGAAATCTCTGCAAGACCTTGCCAATGTATTCCTTCTGAGATAAGTATAGCAACCGCTTTTCCCTATCCCGAAGTATGCGCATACCCAATATATGGTTGGCATCACCAAGATCCTTCATATCAAAGGTCTGGTGCAATCTCTTTTTCAAGGCATTCATTTCCTTATTACACATTGTACTTAGGTACTTAGTGGTACTAGAAAAATACTGTTACAAGGGTGGCCAGTGCCTTTACCCCAACAGTTAAGTCTGTTGTTGGCAACAATGGCCATCTCTTCCTTGGCTGAGCTGACCTGAGCGTTGATCATTTCCTTGACCTAGGAAACAAGTATTAGTTCTGGTGGAGATGTGTTGCACTTCTCCATAACTTCTGCAATGATTTCCTACTTGCCTTTGCTCTCCATCTCATTCACCTTTTTGCTAAGAGCTGCAACTAGGAGCCTAAGTTCTCTAACTTTGCTCCAGATAATAAATGTGTTCTTGAGGGTCTGATCCAATCCTTCTCTTGTAGGTCAGCGCAAAGGGTCTAGGTATTGCTACAATAGTTGAATACGAGAGCTTGTTGGTTGGGGTAGAGGCAAATAACTTCGTCTTGGGGGAACTCCATATTGGCCTTCCTAAACCTGGAAGCCCTTTGCTAGAGCTAGCCCCCAAAACTGAGCCAAGGGCTCAGTCCAGCTTGGACTGGCCTCAAAAAGCTACCTGCACTGCTCCCTTACGCTCCAACGATCCAGTTGTTACTGTACGGGGGATATACAGGAGCTGAGCGAAAGCTTACGGAGGTTGTACAGGACCTGTACGGGGGTTGATGGAAGCTGGGTGGAGATAGAGGTGGCAGAGATGGGGGGGGAAGCTTGACGGAAAAAGTGGTGGTGGAGGGGGGAGGTTGACTTGCAATTTTGAGGGCAAAATTATATTGAGAGGGGATGATTGTAATGAAGACCAAAAGTTGACCAAGTTGGTGGGGGTTAGGAGAAATATAGAGAGGCCAATGGGGATAAAGAGAAATATATAAGTACCCTCCCCTCATGTGCAATGTACATTTTATGTGACATCTAATCCTATCTACTCTCCTTTCTACTCCTACTTGCTGCCCCCTCTCTCTCTCTCTGTCGTAGCTCCGTCCGTACCACCCTTACAACCTCCGCTCATCCCATCGTATAGATCCCGTAAAACCTCCGCTTAGTTTCCATACAACCCCAATAAGCCTCCATACAAGCTCCGGGTGGTTAAACTCTAAAACTCTCAACTTGCGACCCACCAGGTGACTCCAGATCTTCACCTTCCAAATAGGGTAGTTCATCCCATCTAGCTTCCTGGACTCTCCCAAGTTAGGGATAAATGAAGGAATATGAGTGGATGAGGAGGAAGGAAGAGCATTGGCTGAAGAGGCTCCTGTAGTCGACATTGCTTGCTGCAAATACACACAGCAAATCTGTAAACACCATTGCCATAGAAAGAATTGAACTCGGCGCAAATTTGGCTCAAATCAGAGTCGCCTTCGTGTAGAAGAACTCCTTCCTTCGATGTGAGAACCTAGAGCTGGAAACCTTGCTCTGATACCATGTTGGAAATTGAAGAAAGAATCACTCAATCCTCTGGATAACCTTCATCTCCAAGTAGACTCTCTCACTGATTACAATGATGCTCACCTCTCTCAGAAAACACGGCACAACCGAGCAGTGGGAAAACAACCTCAATGGTGAGCACAAAAGAGCATCCAGCAAGGGCTGGGACAAAACTGAACTGAGACTCTCTATGCAGCACTGCAATCTCCTCCTAGATGCATTGCCTGTAGGTGAAGGCATTCAACAAGCGTTGGATGGAGAATGTGGGAGTGGAAGGGGGTTTATATAGACCTGAAGCAGGGCTCAAAAAAACCAACCAGCATAGGGCCGACCCCCTACCCTTACACCGACCTGAGTGCAGCCCTAAACCGACCTGCAAAGTCAGCCCTTGGCCCGATTTTTGCTGGCCTATAAAAGGGCCCTATTGCAGGGCCTTTTGGTGCTACTATGCTGCGCCCTGCTCCACTCTTGGAGGCGCCTTACACGCAGCCACGTACCCTGTGCAATCATGTGCTGAGTTCCCCCCAGCCCCCCATGAGTTAATGCCCCTTTTCCCCTCAAATCGGGGGCTCACAGGTGGGGACATTGATCTCTAGGGGGCCATGTTCGAAGAGGAGGCGGCCAAGGCAAAGATGTACGGGAAGAGAAGGCAGAAAGGACAAGAGCCTGCCCCGTACATGCCTAATAACACCTCCTCTGCTGCTGTCTTGGACAATTTCAACCTCTTTCGAGCTGTCTTGAAGAAGGCTACGGCTGTGTTGGATGCTTTTCAGGCTGCAGCCTTCCTGCTCAGTTCAGTTTGCACTACAGCTCCCTTCTTCATGAAGGACACAGTGGACTTTCTCAGACTTGCAGTCCACTCATGAGTCCTTTGTGGTCATTTTTGGTCAGGCTTTGCCCAATTTTTGCTCAGATTTGTGTTGGAGATATCATAGCCAAAGAGTGTGTGAGATGTGTGGTGTGATGTGTTGTACTAGGAGATCTAGTACTAATTCATGTGTGAGTGCCACGTGTCACTATGGGACTTATCCCATATGCACTTGGTGCAAGTGTGTGAGTGTGTAGCCTATATGCACTTGGTGCAAGTGTGTGAGGCACTGGAAACCACACCTACGCTCACGGGGGGCAGGCACACCCACAACGCAAGCCCTCACTCTCTACCCTAGCCTCACTCAGTGGGCGGCACACCCACAATCAAGGCCCTCTCTCTCTAGGTGACATCAGGAGATGTTGACCTCTAGAACCACCTCTCAGCTCCTGGATGGAACAGCCAGGGAGCTGGGTGTGCCGCTGGAACAATTGGAGAAATCCATCGTGTGATACTCCATTGCTGAAGACCACCACAGATACTGTCGAACAAGCCCCCCTGTGGCACGAACCACCTCAGCACGATCACTGGTAACATGGAACTAGGTGCTAGGTACACTTCTCTGGTCTGCAACTAGTACACTGGGTCATCTAGTACAACAATCCAACTGCTGGTCCTGGTACATGGCTCCAACAAAGGATCTTGGAACAATAAACCGACTGATACTGCCTCCGGCACAGGTCTGCTTCCTTACATGGGCACCTATATCTCAGAGCTAGATAGCTGGTCCACTGTCCCCAGATCGATGAGCTTTAGTGCTCCAATGTCAACATGCATAAAACAGCTCACAAGGATCTATCAACTATGTCTGGGTTCCCACGCTGGCAATCTACTAACCCATCCGGATCTCCATCAGCATCAGACAATAGCTACAACAGAACACTAGGAGACCCCCTCAGGATCTGCCAGGTCATAACATCCAAACAAAATACAAACTGATAACATACTACCACCTAAGTCAACGGGAACGACTCCTCGTGGCTCAAGGTCTGCTAGCAGCGCCTACCTCGTGCTACTAGAAGGCTGGAGTATGCGTGGTCGCAACAGTCACACTATTGGCACCTGGTTACTGGACCCCTCTGCATTTCGTTGGGGACACTGACGCCAATAATGACCTTTCTGGCCACATCAGTTACACGTACAGGATGCCTTAAGAGCTTCTCATTCCTCAGCTATCAATTGCTTTCTACCTTTTTGATCAGCTGTCAAAAGCCTCAAGCTGACTTTGATAAGTACAATCCACAAAGCGCTCCTCCTGGTCAAACACCATGCGGACCAATTCCTCCTAGGTCAACTCATTCATCCTACCACTGGTGATCAAGGATGAATA
Organism: Dipteris shenzhenensis; assembly: GCF_047967505.1. NCBI lineage: Eukaryota > Viridiplantae > Streptophyta > Polypodiopsida > Gleicheniales > Dipteridaceae > Dipteris > Dipteris shenzhenensis. Next base: position 48,707,715 of record NC_141623.1, on the reverse strand, counting down.
GAAGGCCCGTACTGAGAGGATTACTAGGATAGAAGAGTTATGGCCATGTCCTCTAATGAAATTTGCTTCCCCACATGGAGGATCTCCTGCTGAAGTTCTTGTAGCTTGTTGATGTAGTCCCGCATCGATGAAGACTTCTTGGGATCCAACAACCTCATCTAGACCTCCAGTGAGACCCTCTTCATGGGAGAGGTTTGGTTATACATGGACGCCAAATGCTCCCATATACTTTTGGCCACTTTCATGTGCTTCACATGATTAATCACCTGAGGAGTACAGTTAAGAAATATAAATTATCTTACCCTGGCATTAACACGGTCCCAGAGCTGAGACAAGATCTCAACCTCCATCTGCTCCAGGATGCCAAAGTCCTTCACCACAGGATCTGGTCGGGCAACACCTATCAAGATGAAATCTGCCAAGTCTTATGACTGTAACACAGAGTCCATCATCACATGCCAGACATCGTAATTGAGCCCATCCAACTGCCCGTCAAACGGAAATGTGGGCAACACTGGAATTCTAGTCTTGTTCTCTGCCATCTCGGACAAAGTCGCGACTCGCCATGTCGGAGTGAAGAGGACGATGAACTGAAACAGAAGGTGGATGGGATAGAAGGGAATTGAGGGTTGAAGAAAGGAGAAGGCAGAAGAAGAGGATGAAGGGACTGACAATCCAATGTACCTTCACACCTCGCTTTCTGTCCCTTGGAAACACCTCCTCTCTTATCTAAAAACACCCTTCAAAGTTGCCCTTCGCTGGTCACCCAAATAGTCCACACCTAGCACACGCTCCTCAAAGACACCCCCAAACAGCACCCTAATCCTCCTCTCAGTGTTTTGGTCTACACTCCCTCCGCTCCTTGGGTCTCAAGCCAACCGTGGCTCTGATACCATGTGAGAAGTGCAGTGGAAATGAAAGGGGGAGAGAGAGAGAGAGAGAGAGAGAGAGAGAGAGAGAGAGCACGCCTCACACACACCACACTGAGAAGGAGAGAAAGGAGAAAGGCACAAGAGAACTGCAAGTGATCTGTGGAGGAAACCCCGCTACAACTGGGGGAAAACCTCCGAACCAACAGGCTGCTCGAGAACTCAGACAACAGCTCAACAACCACAAGAACGGAAGCACAAGGGAGTGGATGAACTGCTCCACTACCTTGCTCCTCAAGTGCTACTCTAGGCTGGCTCTGCTCCTCTGCCAGGCACCACAATGAAGTGACCTGAACTGCTCGAATGAGGGGAGGGGGAGGCATATATTTAGCGCCCCCCCCCCCCCCCTCCCTCTCGAGTCGGCCAGCAAAGTAGGGCACCGACCAGCTTGCCCATGAGGGCCAACCCCTACAGCCTGCCATATAGGGTTGTCCAGGCCCTAATAGAGGGCACAAACAAGGGCTATCGCTAGCCAAGGTGGCCGACTTGTAGGTCGGCCCACCCACTGCTGTACAGCCGACAAAAAGGGGCCCATATGAGGCGCCTAAGGGCAGCAAGGTGAGACACACCTGCTCACACAACCCTGCACCCTACCTAGGAGCCTCCATGGCCTACATGGCATCACATGAGGCACTGGAAACCACACCTACGCTCACGGGGGGCGGGCACACCCACAACACAGGCCCTCACTCTCTGCCCTAGCCTCACCCACTGGGCGGGCACACCCACAATCAAGGCCCTCTCTGTCTAGGTTGTTGGGATGTGTGTGATCAAGGGCTGCGGCTGCTAGGTGCATGTGTGCATCCAATAGCAGTCATATGGTTGTGTGTGTGTGTGTGTGTGTGTGTGTGTGTAGGAGAGGCACACTTAGTGCCATAGACCATGACACAGGTGATGATGTAATGCAAAGGCCCCCACATGGGGTGGTGCCTATGATTGTGGAGTTCCTATGATTTAGGAGTTACCTCCATTGATGTAGGAGAGGTGCCACTGATTTAGGAGACCCTCTCTCCATTTCTATAAAAGAGAGACTTCCCCCTCAAATCAATAGAACACCCATTTGAATATCTCATGTGTTCTCACTCACCTCCATGATGAAGCTCTCCTCTCTCCCCAAGTTCCAACATTTGGTATCAGAGCAACATGATCCTCCTTGAGCCACTAGCCGCCTCCTTAGCTTGCCACATCATCATCTTCTCCACCCTCCATCTTCTTCCATATTTCATTTTCTTTCTCTCCAAAACTTGCAGAGCTTAGTTCTCCCACTACACGCGACCGTTGTTCAAATCCTCTAAGCTATAGACTCCTGTCATATGAGCGACCCTTTAGCTGCAAGCAATTAGCCAGATATTGCCTGTACGCGAAGTGCCAACACAAACTTCACTCGCCGAACAGTCGTGCAATTCTGTCGATAGAGAAGAAAGATCTCTAATTACTTCCAGCCACAATTGGGCGATGTCATAAGGTGTCTTCAGTGCAAATCTGAGACCGTTTGGTCCACTGAACGATGAGAATTCCGCAAAAATCCAGTCAGGTTTCCATAGCTTCTCCTGAGTGAAATAGCGCCTCTTCTTGTTGGTAGCCCTGGTCTGGTATACTTGTTTTATTTCTGCTTTAAAAGCCCCCTCTGTTCATGTTTTATGCGTGTGAATTGCCCCCTCCAATCTACCTTGGTCTTCGTTGGCAGAATTCTTCATATTTTGGTCAAAGGGTGTTGACAAATCACCACAAGTTTGGGGCTTATTATTTACTGCAAATTTTTATTGTTTTGATTGTACTTGAGCAGTAGAACTCAGTCATGGAGCTCACGAGTGTCATTATACTTTGCATTTAGGATGATTCTCTTTGACCATGATTGATAAGTACTTGCATTGTAAACATGACTAAGCCCGAGCAAGTGGAGAAGTTTAATGGAACTAGTTTCCATACTTGGCAAACAAAAGCTAAGTTTGTGCTTATGAAAAAGGGGATATGGAATGTTGTTAATGGAAAGGAAAAGACGCCTGCAAAAGAAGAAGCTGATTGGTTGATCAAAGACAAGAAGGCTCTTGCTATCATTGCTTTGGGATTAAGTGACTCATACATTCACCACATTGATGGCTTTGAAACTTCACATGAAGCTTGGGATCATCTTCACACAGTATTTGACGCACAAGGGAAATGCTTCAAATATACCTTGCTTATTAAGTTCCTTTGGCTACAATTGAAAAAGGGAGTGTGTTATTCCATGAAGAAGAACAACTCCAAAGAGAATGAACCATATCATGTGAAGAAGGGCTACATAAACAACAAAGCAAATCTGGCTGAAGAAAGAACTCCAACAGCAAATGAAGAATCAAACTTTGAGTTAGAAGATAAAGACCTTGCCTTTTTGAACTTTATTTATCATCACTTGGTCAAATTTTAAGGTTCTCTACCTGGAATAGTACTCCAAAAAGAATGTTATGTGTTTTGTCTTTTGTGAATCACCTCTGGTCACCATATGATGTAGGCCATGCGATATGTGTTTACTTACCCCCATGGTACCTCTTGCAGACATGAGAAACTAGGTCCACACAAAGGCCTCAGATTCATCCTTATACATACAAGGGAGATAACCATTTGGGGAGGTCTATCCCATTTTTGTAAACCTTGACTCTTGGGCACCTTTGCTAGCATGAGATCCTAGCCATAGATTTGTCCTTGACTACCATGAGATGGCATGAGAAACTATGTGACTAGATGTATCCTTGACATAGCAAGAGGCAAACCCTTGAGGGATGTGGGTGGTGCCTATGATTGTGGAGTTCCTATGATTTAGGAGTTACCTCCAATGATGTAGGAGAGGTGCCACTAATTTAGGACACCCTCTCTCCATTTGTATAAAAGAGGGACTTCCCTCTCAGATCAATAGAACACCCATTTGAATATCTCATGTTTCTCACTCACCTCCATGATGAAGCTATCCTCTCTCCTCAAGTTCCAACATAGGTGACATCAGGAGATGTTGACCTCTAATAGTTAGCCCCTGTTCCAGAGACTCCCTAGGCACTTTGCTGGGGGCTCAGGAAACAAGTTGGCCATATTCAAGCAGCAACTAGCTTTTTTCCTTTCTTTTTCCCATGGTCAGCACCTTCTAGGTTGTTTGCTGATTTGGATGGTGGTTATTTCAAGCATTAATAGAAGTTCCTTTTCTCTTTTTTTTTTTTTTAATCACATCTAGCATTAATAGAGTTCTCTCTCTTTCTTTCTTTTTTAATCACACCTAGCCTCCCTGCTGTTTCTCAGCCTACAAGAGAGCTAACCAGCCTGTAGCATGGATAAGTCTAATGCACTCTCTCTCCTGCTAACTGTTGACTAAAATTGAGGTAGAAACCAAGAGAAGATACACTCATAACACAAGTGGAAGCGGTAAAGTGAGTGCAAGAACTAAGGGGGAAATTAAGGTCCTCTGAACTAGGGAACAAATCTATATTTATTATGACACTGGTGGAATGGATGTCATTCAGGATCCCCTGGACCAATGGTTGGACCAATGGTAGAAACTACTCCCATCAGGAGTGTCAATCTGCCACATAACATTTCGAAACGTCGAACACCAACTGGCTTATAGACTTCTATTTGGCCATCATACTTAGGATAGAAGCTGCCAGAAAAACTTAGCTTCGTACCAAAGTTGTCACAAAGGGCTCTCCAAAACTAACTTGTGAACTTGGAATCTCTATCAAATATAGTGGTACATGGCAAACCACACATTGGATACCATCATCGGATGAAGAGTCGAGCCGCATCTTGTGCATCAATGGTAGCTTTGCATGGAATGAGCATGACAAACTTGTTGAACCTGTCCACAATGGTCAGACACATGGTGTTTCTGAACCAATGGTCGGTGGAAGGCTTTTGACAAAGTCCGTGCTGATTTGTTCAAATGGCCGATCCGGAATCTCAAGGGGCTGAAGAAGACCTGGCAACTTCCCATGAGGTGCTTTCACTTTCTAACACCTTTGGGAGCAGGAGACATACGTCGCTGCACAATGAGGCCAAAAAAACTTGCACTCAGTTTTCTTAAGAGTGCTTTGAACACCTCGGTGTCCGCCAACTATGGAATCGTTCGTATGATGGAGTATGGTGGCATGGAACTGGGGCAGCACACAAAGGCATCCTCCAAAAAACTACCAACCATCATCTATGGCATGATCACCGGGCTGGTTATCAAGCATAACCTTGTACCAATGAACCTGAAAATCTGGTACTGGTTACACATGGCTGAAAGAGAAGATTCATGTACTAGGGAGATGGAGGTGGCCATGCCCCGCCGTCGACTGAGAGCATCAGCCACTACGTTTTCTGCCCGGGGCTGGTACTCGATCATTCCTCCAAAATACTGAAAAGTTTTGCTCCATCGAACCTTATGGTCACACCACTGGACACCTGGCATACTCTAAAGCCACTTCAATGCTTGATGATCTACCCAAACAATAAAATCTATCCATACAGGAAATGCTTCCATGTTTTTAAGGCATGGATCACTGCTAACAACTCCTCCTCATATACCGAATACCTAGTCTAGGCTGGAATCAGCTTGCGCCCCTCAAATGCAATGGGGTGACCATTAGGCTCCAAGACTGCTCCTATGGCGTAGTCACTGGCGTCGGCCCGAAGATCAAAGGGCTGATCCCACTGGGCCAATGCAAGGCATGGGGCTGTGGTAACTGCTTCCTTCAACAACGAGCGAAGGCTAAAAGTGCTTTTGGAGTAAAGTGAATGGGCTGCTTCTTGCTCTTTATCCCCTGTAACAAATTGGTGATGGGAACCCCAATCTTTGCCAATTCCTTGATGTGCCTCTTGTATGCTTGACAAATACCCATGAACATGTGGACCTCTTGGACTGTAGCTAGCACCTCCCACTCCACGATATCCTTTACTTTGACTGGGTCCAATCGAACACCTCCAAGAGAGATGACGTAGCCCAAATAGTGTACCTCCTCTAAAAAGAAGCTGCTTTTCTAGGCATTGATGTACAAGTGATTATCCTTCAAGAACTGAAGACCCTGTTGGGCATGCAAAACATGCTGTGTGGGGGAAAAAATGAGACTGTCATCAAGAAAGACAAAAACACTTTTATCAATGAGAGGCTTAAGGTCCACAACATCATGCAGTTGAAGCTCACCACGCCCTTGTGAAACCAAAGGGCATAATAATGAACTCATACCATGTCTTCTCCGTGGGAAAGGCTAACTTCAGAATATCCCGCTCATGAATCCGCATCTGATGCTATCCACTTTTCAAATCAATTTTGGAGAACAACTTGGCCCCATTCAAGCATTCCAAAATGGCATCAACAATGGCATGAGAAACCAGTTCTTCACTACCTGTCTGTTAAGTGTGCAGTAGTCCACACACATCCTGGCAGTGCTGTAGCATAACTATGTGGAATTTAGATGAACATACATGGAAGAACTCAAGCATGAAAGATACCATAGATCTACCTAACTATAGTACACTGCTTTATTTACACATGATTGCCAAATTGGCATACAAAACTGCACTGAGACCACTCCCCTAACTACGACATGCGGCAGATGGTGTCACGGGCATCCTCAGCCTATGGCATGCTGGACCACGTGGGCTGTCCAGTCAACACGCAGCAGCCCCGTGGATTGCCACTCAGGCAGCCACATCAGCCAGCTGCCACGCAGACTGCCACACAGCCAGCAGCCAGCTCAGCAGACCATACAATTGCCATGTCATCACCAGGCACCACGTCAGCAGGGCACCACATCAGCGAACGTCAGTAGGTCGGCTGCCACATCAGCAACAGCAGGTCAGTGAACAAGAGCAGTCTGGTCAGTGAGCAGAAATATGCCTGGTCGGTCAGTTTGAGGCCCAAGGGGGGGCCTATAAAAGCAGACCCCTTGGCCTTCATTTCTCATCCCCACCTCAGGCCTTCCAAGCCTTCAGTGCAGCAGTGGATTGCCACGTCAGCTGACTGCCACACAGACAGTTCAGTAGATTGAACAAGCGCAACGTCAGCAGGGTGTCACGTTAGTGATGACGCCAGCAGGTCGACTGCCATGTCAGCAACAGCAGGTCGGTGAACAAGAGCAGTCTGGTCGGTGGGCAGAAATATGCCTGGTCGGTCAGTTTGAGGCCCAAGAGGGGCCTATTAAAGCAGCCCCCCTTGGCCTTCATTTCTCAAGCCTTCCAAGCCCTCAGTGCAGCAGTAGACACGCTCCCCGCAGCAAACCAGCAGGGTGCCTTAGCCTCTACAGGGATCTAGTGAGGATTCACCTCCTCTAGGTAGTCTAGTTTCTTTCCAGTTTCGCAGTTGAGGGTTTCAGCCCCTCCATACAGTTGTATTCAGCCCTTTGGGCATTCATACATTTCAGTTATATTCTCATACATTTCAGTTATATTCTCTCCCTCTGATTCTCTCTCACATCCACAGCATCACTTTGTGTATTGAGTGCGTCATCTTGCAGTTTGCAGTTAGTGATCGGAGAGAGAGTGAGGATAGTCTCTCTCTCGCTACAGATGGAGCCATGCTGCAGAAATAGGACACCCACACCTCGCCCATAGGATGGCTGAAAGCAGCTGCTGGAGGCTAGGTGCTGGATCATGGAAAACCCCGCCCTTTATATAGGGGCTGGAAAGGCTCATTTTGGCCAACCCAAGCAGCCTAAACTGGCCAACCAGCTAGTCGACTGGTTCACTGGGCTGCATAGAGAGCTGCGATTGGCTGACAAGGCAGACAGTTGTCACTGCCCCTAGGCTTGACCCTAGTGCATGTGACACGTGCTATCTTTCTTCTTGACAAAGAGGATCAAGGCTGCATATGGAGAATTACTAGGTCTTATGAAACCACTCCGTAACGGTTTCTCCAAATGTACCTCAAGCTCCTCCTCCATCTTCTTGCTGAGATTGTAAGGATGCTTGCTAGTGGGTGATGAGCTAGGAATGAGCTCAATGCGGTGGTCCTCTAGCTGAACTCGTGATAAGGTTGGAGGGAGACTCGACGTGAGGATGGTACTGCTGTAATAATGTTTCCTGCTGAGGGCTCATGACTAGAGTGGATGCGGTCGAGTTGACGTAGACCACATACACTTCGCCAAGTCAGTGAACATCTCGAGACATGTGTACTACTGAAATCAATAGTCGAGGAAGAGTATCCCATAGCCAAGGAATGAGCTTTCCCCCAAGGCCCAAGATTTTGAGACCCAAGCCCTTGTTCTGGTAGTCAAGTCAAACCTCAAATTGGTACCACCATCGTGCTCCCAAAATGGTATCCGTTGCATGTGTTGGTGTGACCCTGGGTGGCTGATCGTCGACCCACCTTGAGATCTTTGGAGTGGCTGAAGCGACCTCCATGTTGCTCTCCGTCTACTCTCCCAAGAATTTAGCATTCAAGGCAATGGTCTTAGTTAGAGTGAGAGTCAATTTGGACCTATTTGGAGGCTTTGGTGGAGATGATATTCTCAAAACTCCCTAAATCTGCAAGGATGAGGACCTTTGCCCCCCATCTGGTCGTAAAACTGGAGCACTGTAAACATGTGAGGCTCCCCCTTCTATTGCATTGTGCTTTTGCCATCCAGTTCTTCTTAGACTGCATGTTCCCCGGTTTCTTCCCATTCCCACCATCACCTGGCGTGGAAAATGCAAACCATGAAGACTCTCAGCTTTTCTCATACCTCCTTTTGCAATTGAATGGACACATGCATAAACCTGTTGGCCGTAATGATGTACTGACACGGTGAGCCATTTGGGTCATCTCGAAGAATTGCAACCTGTCCAAATACTATGGTGGTAGGAATCTTTCCTGATATCCTTCATGAACTTTGTCCACACATAATGAGGTATCTCATGGACTGCATCTTAGTGGTCCTACCATTTGTAACACCACGTGACCGCCTTGCCTCTAAGGTGCATCGACACAAGGATACGCCTCGCATTGTCTTTCGTAGGCACAACTGAGAAATAACTTTCAAACTGATCGAGCCAAGAAATCAACACTAGTGGATTGGCTTACCATCATACCATAGAAAATTGAGCTTCAGGGGGGAATTTCACTTTGACGGGCTGTGGAACTATCTTCTTTTCCTCGCCTCCCTATGACCGGAGTAGAGAAATGAGGAGAAGACATCATGTTCTTCCTTCGCCTCCTGAACTCTGTGCACTCTAAGCTCCCTGGCCTCTTGAGCCTCTGGATCGTGCTTTTCCTTGGCCTCCTGAGCTGCCCAATCGCATGCTCTGACGGCCTGCTCACAATCCTCTCGCATCTCTTGGAGCTGTAGCATGCGTGCAAAGAGGCTCTCTGCCTGCTGTGTCTGCATCTACATCATGCCTACCATGGTGAAAGCTGTAACTCGGGCCTCTGGCGATGGGTACTGACTGTGGTGGAAGGGCTGTCAAACCTGCTTCCTCTATGGTTGGATGTGTCATTGGTACTCATGGTGTCTCTGCCATACCTCGTCAGTACCATAAACCAGTGCCTGTCCCTGACTGAACATCACTGTCTCAGGAAAAAACTGAAGCTCTGATACCAATGCAATAGCCCGTCAACAATTCATACCTCATTCCCAAATGATGACATGTTGCAAAATGGGTTAAATTTGGATAAAAGAGCCAAGCTGAGTATCAATAAATATTGTTTCCAAAAGCATACCCGTAAAAGCCAAAGAAAAACTGGAGAAAACTGGCCCAACTCTGCAGCTGAAGGTCGATGTTGAGAGGCCCTCACTCGGATATGTTTGGTCATCTCTGTGACAAGGGATAGCCGATCCAGAGCTGCCTCATCAATGCCTCCCATCTATAACAAAATATTGTCATTATCCCACTGCAAACGTGAATCACTGAGACTCCAGCACAGAAATTGATGGAAAGTAAAACTTCAGTCAGAAAAGATCTCTGCTTAACTTTTGATCCTATTCACGTCTCACTACTATATTAGCCCAACGATGAGAAGTCACCTGATTGTAAACAAACATGCTTGATAACAGCACTGCCATTGAAAATATCTGAGTGCTATATGTCCCCTGTCCCAAGAAAAATAATATGAATCAAAACGAATGTGGGCCTACAACAGCAAGAACCAAAAAAAAACATGTAAAGAAAAAACAAGAGCAAGGATCATGAGGGCACAATAAGCAGTACAGTTTGGTCATATGCATCAATGCCTTCGCTATCAAGAAGCACAAGACTGTACTCTGTTCCATCAGGTGCTGTTCTCTTCAGTGGAGTGCTCCACATCCAGAGCCCTTTTGTACAGGGCCGATGAGAAGAGGCCACTTGAAAACCACTACTCCTGCCTAAAAGCTTTATCATTGGAAAACAAATATCAGAAAGAAATACCAGGATTCCAAAAGCATAGAGTGAATTTAAAACTAAAGATGTCATACAATGTCAGTCCAGCACAATAAGATTACACAGGTGCCATATAATACCACAAATTGATGCCAAAATTTTTAATGAAGGCATGCACAGTGTCACCATCTACAGGTCACCTAGAAATGTATAATTGGACTGCATGACACGGGCCATGCCTTCGATACATAAAAATGTCCATTATGCCTCTTCCACACATAAGCAGCATTCTGATTCAGAAATAAAAAAGTTCTGAAGTTTGGCTAATTGGGATGGATTCTGCTAGCCATCAGGGAAATCATGCACAACTCAAAAAACGCACTTTTACGTCAGGTTTTCTGCAAAAAGGCAAGACTTGCTACCTTCAAGGTGTGTTCAGCTATTGTCAATTCATGGAATGCCGAACAACACTCGTGAAAAGCTCAGCGTTGACATATTGCTGCCTCCCCTTCTTTTACTGGCCCTCAATGACAGATGTTTCTTTTTGGAGACTCGACTTCAGTGGACAAATAGCTTCTTGGAATGCTTAATGGAAACCTGTTTGAGCAGAATGGCGAGCTAAAGGTTGTGCCTTTTAGGAAGGCATCCTGGAAAATCTTGGGTGTATTAGACAATCTTATTCAGAAAGGTGTCGTTAAAGGCATGTTTTTAAAGAGCAACCTTTGCCTAAAAAAAGCATGCAATGACTGCATATTGAATTTGTACTACATTTTCTCAAGTCAAACATTCCTTTTTAGGGACCACCATTTCTGGTAACTAAGAATCTACAAAAATGCAAAGCTGCTGTACGATCGGTACGGTAGTTCAGCTTAATTACACGTTGTCGCATAAGCAACTGTTTTACGTCAACTTCAAGGTTTAGAAACATCCAGCAGGCCTCAAGCACCATCATTTGCCAGGGTAACATATTGGCCAGTAGGAAAACTACTGTCTCACTGTGTACATGAAAGCAAGTATAATAGGCTTGATGATACCATCAGTAGGCCTCTAGGAGTTTTCGACCACCTGATTGACAGGCAGTAATCACTGTAGGGCTCCAAGGATGGAGGACATTCCCTAAGTAGTCACAATAATCGCCACGAACTGAATCGGTTTTACAACATGCATGGTTATCAAGAAGGCCCCAAAGTCCAAGTCCTACTTAGCTGCGTACGTTGCCGTCCATGTCATGGCACGCCATGAGGTGTACGTAGAGTTGACAAAAGGGAAACCTCCGAGTGAGTAATAGCAGCCTAAACTCATGGCCATTGGCGTGGCATGGTCGCATTGCCCTACGGTTTTGCAAAGAGAGTACGGCCTGAATGAATCAACATAAAACAATTGTCTCCGAGTCGTGGACGATTTCAGTCCAGCTTCTTTGGTCACGATAAGTTGTTCACGACAGCGCACCAAGTCGAAAGACTATTTAAGCATCGCGCTAGTGTTAGTGCCCATCTACTTACAGTGTACCGATCAAGACCCCGGACTAGTCAATAACTTCCGGATCGCCAATTCGACGCAATTCACCCAATTACCTGATTCAAGATGTAACTTTTGCCTTGACGCGCGCGGCCACACACCGAAACTACACCGAGAGGGCCTTTAACCAGCTGCAAAGCTGCCACAGCTTCTGCGTCCATTTTGAATGTTCCGCTTTCATCGCAATAGACCAATCTCAAAGGTTTGGCTGGAGGGGTGGCATGCGATACGTTAATTTTTGCATTCTCGGTCTTATGCTTGGACGATCCGATTTCCCGCGATCTAAGCACGTGAGTCATGGTGGCGGAAGGAAGAACGGACGGGGAGGATTCCGGTGCGATGTCAACGACACATGTTCCAGAATGAGCTGCACGTCCGCGAGGGGTTCGCAAAGAGTGATTTATTCGAGATGAAACTGAGGTCACGAGCGGCTGCGAAGGCAGATGCAGGGGAAATGGACGAGGGGGGGGGGGGGAGGACAATGCGAGGGGTAAAGGGAGGAAAAGGAGGCGGGGGGAGGAGGCAGAGGGGGGGGGGGATTCTTTACTTTTCACTGAGAGAGAGAGAAGGGGTGAGCTATTGGGAGGAGGTGGCTATGGCGACGGGCAAAGCTTGGAGGAGGTGGCTATGGCGACGGGCGAGTGGTGGCGATGGCGAAGGGCAAAGCTTGGAGGAGGTGGCTATGGCGGGCAAAGCTTGTGGGGGAGAGAGAGAGAGAGATGGATGATGAGAGGAAGTGGGAAGGCAGGCAAAGCGACTAGAGAGTCTGAGTGTGGTGTTTGTTACTACACAATTATTTTATTATTATTGCCACCATTACATTACATTTGCAACAAATGCTATTAAATTTCATCCTACCTCACTTGGAATCTCACTTCCCCCTTCTTTCAAGGCCCCCCCAAAAAACAAAACACACTCGGATTTTCTTGTTCCCATTTGTCTTTTCCCACGTCTCTTTATCCCCCCTCCCAACACTTTCCCACCTCCACCCCTATTTTCCTCTTTTGTCTTTGCCAATGTCTTTTTGTGCCCCCCCCTACTCCCCTTGGCTCCTAGTTGCCCCTCCCCACATCGTGTCACCAATCCTCTCTCAAATGCGCCAACTCACCCTTGCAAAACTTACACCCCCTAAAACTTGGTCTTCACTTGGATTGTGTGTGTCCCCATAACATTGATAAATGTTATGGGGACACACATTTATCAATGTTATGGGGACACACAATCCAAGTGAAGACCAAGTTTTAAGGGGTGTAAGTTTTGCAAGGGTGAGTTGGTGCATTTGAGAGAGGATTGGTGACACGATGTGTGTGTGTGTGTATATATATATAATACCTAAAATACCCTCCTTTTACATGCTTGAAAAGCTCAGTCACCCTATCTCTAAAATAGGGTACCACCGCCATAAATAGGCTTTCACCCCCCTCCTCCAATAGTCTTCATACCCCTTCACTTTGGTTCTCCTACCTGGTAAAGCATACTCACAAACCCACTCATCTCTCATACTAATCCTTTGACAAGCACATTCACTCTCACTAATAAGTAGGTTTGTCAAGTTAGGGATAGTCTGTTAAGTTAGGTTTGCACCACCACAAAGTAAGAAAGAAGAAGCCAATGCTTCTCTAATATGCCACATGGATTAAGAATGTATCTAGCTAAGATCATGGACCAATGACGAATACGATCAAGCAACTACCAAAATAAGTGTCCATTGCTCTAATGAGCCTAGAGCAACACAACTCCAACTCATTAGCCCAATACTATATAACCTTACGAGAGAATATTTTGAGAGTCTACTAATCAAATAAGCATGGTCAATATACTTGCGCATTTTCTTAAGCACAAGGAGTGACCTACCTTCTACAGTACAAGGTGCTATCTCACAATAGCAACAATATCTAAGATCGACAATGCCATTGTTAACACACCCATAACCCAACATTGGGACATGCTCGAGTTGCAAATGTGCATACCCCAAGAAACAAAAACGTTGTTACAACTACTTTAATTAGGATACGTGTTTGGAGAAAGGGCAATGAGTAGCCAGGTGCATGTACTAGCCATTAACATTCCATGCCAAAGATTGGCCTCATGTGTAAATCATTTCAAGGGCAACCCATAAAAGTGGATAATCATTGGTAAATTCCCAATCCAATGAGGTTTCTATGTTGGGGGTGTACACACCATGAGGTGCATGTTTGTGCCTACATTGACCTACAATTTGTGCGAAAAAAAATGGAGGGTGAAAAATATAGATCTTCTACACTATGTTATTTCAGCTTATTTTCCAAATTGTCATATGTTGTGGATACCCTTTGGGCAATTGTACAACCAATGGGAAGCCCACAACATCTTTCAAACCTTTGGGATATTTTGGACTACTCTTTAGTTCCGTTTCAAATTCCATCACCTGAAAAGTAAATCATCCACATGGTACTATTCATGGCCCTGTGTCTCAACTAACCCACCAAGGTTTGGACCTAAAGTATAAGCATGAAAACCTCCAGGTTAGATTCATAAGGGGACCCTCAAGGGCACTCATATTGTTTGGCAAAGCCAATGGGTAGCATGAAAACTAGGAGGTGGGGAGGGGGGAAGGTGGATGCATATTTCACCTGCTCTTATGGAAGGTATCTTAGAGGAGGATCAAAGGGGTGTCACGAGTGTGTGAGCATGGATAAGCCATGTGGTGTGAGTAGGAAGAGGGAAAAGCATATTCATGCATCCAAATAAAATAGATTGACATTGTCAACAATAGCAATACCCATATGTAGCAAACGAACTCCTATATTTGTACAAGATATATATACAGGTGAAATCACATTATTCTTGCACCTCCTCCCTTATCATGGGACATTACAATTAACAAGAGTTTATCCTGATTGGTAATACAATGATGCCTCCTAATGAAAGACCTCATATTCTCTCCATGTCACTTGGCCTACAATTTCATTTTGTGGAGAGTTTATGACGTTAAATAGCTCCCTACCCCACAATGTCTATCTACCTTAGTGTTAAAACTCTTTAAGGGTGGACACGGGTAGAGCATTTAATTCTCTTTGCATTACATCAAGTTTTAGAAAATCGTTGCTTTTATTAATTGCATCAAAACGGAAGAGAGGGGGGCGGGGGGGGGGGGGGGGGTTGAAACCCCCTACACACCCCTAAACAAATACTAGCCCAATCACGGGCAACAACTGAAGCCTATGCAAATATGCAAATTTTAACACCTAAGAAGGTAAATCCCACATCCTTTAGTTAAGTCCCCACTGAATCATCATTCCTCATCATCTTAGCTACAAAATCTTGCATAAACATACAAACTTCATCAAGAAGCCAGTTTGGATCCTAGCCATCCTCATGGTCCATTTGGAAACTATATCACTTTTGGACTAGTGCTTCCATCTGCCATAATACTCTCTTCCTCTTCTTACTATAATCATGACTGATACTATACATAATGGGTTGGCCAGCTCGTGCTCTCAATCATATTATTAGGTTGAAGTGCTTGTTGGCAAGCATTTCCCTCCTTACACATTGCCACACATTCTTTCCATAACAAGCTAACTTGCATTTTTTTTCCTTAGTATGAAATTGAAAGAATCATGTACATTATTTTTTCATTAACTAACGTTCCAATATAGCAATTCTATGTTTATTTAACTTTTTTTTTTCACCAAAAGGAAACTCAATGCTTTGTCAAGCCCAAAGTTTATACTATTAATTTCTATTATGCTTAAAAAATATATTAATGCTTATTCCAAAATATAAGAGCCTTGCACTCAATTTTTAGATGTGGTAAGGCCTTTCTTTGCAAGGTTTATGAGCCTTGCAAAAGTAGTTCCTTGCATTTTTAGACTAAGGAAACGGCAACAACGATGCTTCTGCGAGGGCTGTAAGTGTAATAGAACTCGATACTCTTGCATTTTTTGCCGACTAGTAAATGATATTGCATATAAAAGTACATTAACCACTATCTTAATGGCTTGAGGTGCTTAAAATATCCAACGCAAGGCTCCAAGGCAAAACTTTACAAGAGTTTCTAATAACAAGATTGTAAGGAATTTTAAAATGTCTCCAAGTGGAGCTTTATGACATTGTGATTGCAAATGGTCAAAGAAAAGGAAATCAAACTTAGTAGTGCTTTTCAAGTAGGCAAGCCTATATCATTTGTTGAAAAATACATGAAATAAAGTTGACAAAGTGGCCATGTAGTGAGACATATTATGTAATTGGAGAGTTTCTAGTGTTTTTGGAGACATTGACACATTTTTTTTCTCAAAGTAGTAGATGGGTTCTAAAAACATCCTTAGGCTAATTATGTGGCTACTCCACTAGCAAGGAGGGACATGTCTCATCCACTAGTTGGGAAGGGTGTGTCTCATCCACTAAGAGACTATGTGTCTACAACTAGCTCTCGACTGACATGAACATCCTCATCAACATCATCCTCTCCTCACTGCAATGACAAAGACATCGCCTTGTAAGAGTAAATAGGTATCATTCAGAGGAATCTATCTCTGGTGATGGCTAGGACTATGAAGTTGGACAGGGCATGTGGGACAACCTGTTAGACTAATCTCAATTTGTGCTACCTGAGCTTGTTGAGTCATTAATTATCAATCTAATCAAGACTCGTCGTCTAGGATAAACACGAGGCCACAGATCATGAACTATCCTGTGATGCATTGGACCTATGGGGTGACATAGCTGCACATGCAAAGAAGATCGATCATACATGAGCTTGCTTTCTAACAAAATCAAATAAACAACACGAAATAGAGAGACAAAACATACAATAAAAATGGCTTATATCATGTGAGAGTGGGCTATATGAAAGAGAGTGAGAGTGAGAGTACAAGGAGTTGCAACTAAAACAAGACGTGATCGTCAAAATTTGCGTAGGGAGCCTCAACATCTCCGATGATCTTGTTAATGTAGCCGACACGAACTTCAGGGGCACATCATTAAACAAAAGCCCTGCAATTGTTTGGATACAATTTGAGAATCTAAGCATAGGAAGACATGCACATGCAACACACTCGCACCTCTGCAAATAACGAATTCCCGCAACATGACCCAATCCTGCAAATTGCATGTGAATTCCAAATTGGAAAGAATCAACTCAACACAGTATGCATGCACTAGTTCCCCATACAACTAGCTGCAGCAAGGACAATCCACCGTGCGCAAGACCTTACAATGAACTCGTTCACATTCGATCCCTCTAGAGTAAAAGCACATGGCCTTGTCTACATCGCACTGTCTCAAGTCCGCGACCCGCATATGCTCAGAAAGGCAAAGCAATTCAGGTTGAAACCACTGATTATGCTCTTATGACTACCATCATGGCTACAAAAGAGCCAATGTACTTCAAAGATGTAGTTGACAAGCCAGAATGGCAAACTGCTATGAATAAAAAAATGGAAGCTTTGTACAAAACAACACTTAGGAATTATGCGACCTTCCACTAGGAAAGAAGGCCATAGCAAACAAAGTGAAGTACAATCCAGATGGAAGCATTGAAAGATACAAAGCTAGACCAATTGCAAAAGGATTTGCACGGCAATATGGTAAGTATATGATGAGAATTATGCTCCAGTATTAAAGATGGATTCCATACGGTTCTTGATATCACTAGCAACACTCAATAGATCGAATGTGTACCAGCTCGATGTCGAGAATGCTTTTCTCAATGGTTACTTAGACGAGGAAGTCTACATGCAACAACCAACAGGTTATGTTGAACCAGGGAAAGAGCATTAGGTTTGCCATCTCTCTATGGCTTAAAGCTAGCACCCAGAAGTTGGTATAGTAGAATCGACAAATATTTTTCTAATTTGGGATACATGAAGTCCGATGCAGATCATACTCTCTACTAGAAAGTTCAAGGGGAAGACATCACTATTGCACTTTTGTACATAGATGATCTGATTGTGACAAGAAGCAATGATAGCTTCATCAAGAAGTTGAAACAAGACTTATTTGCAGAGTCCGACATGAAAGATCTTGAACGTATGCACTATTATCTTGGTATTGAGTTTTGAAGAGACTCACACAATACCTTCATGAGTCAGCTAAAATATGTTGA
Organism: Dipteris shenzhenensis; assembly: GCF_047967505.1. Lineage (NCBI taxonomy): Eukaryota > Viridiplantae > Streptophyta > Polypodiopsida > Gleicheniales > Dipteridaceae > Dipteris > Dipteris shenzhenensis. The sequence goes on along the minus strand of NC_141623.1, from coordinate 48,689,901 downwards.
CAGTCACCTGAAGAAGTTTCATATGGTAGATTGTAAGATTGCAGCCACTTCCATGGGACCGAGTTTGAAACTTACAAAAGATTTAGAAAATCCTACCATCAATGATAGTTAGTATCGGTAGCTCATCGGATCTCTTATATATCTGACTATCACACGACCATATATTTGTTATGTAGTAAGTTTACTAGCACAATTTATGGAAAATACAAAACAGTCTCACTGGAATGCAACCAAAAGAGTCTTGAGATACATCAGAGGTACAAGAAAGTTTGTAATAGAATACAAAGGAAGTCATTCAAGGTTGCATGGATAGTGACTATGCCGAAGATCATGAGACCACAAGATCCACAACAGGGATATGCATTTTTCCTTGGTCAAGGTGCTATATCATGGTTGTCAAATAAAAAGCCAATTGTATCTTTGTCTTCAACAGAAGCAGAATATAGGGGACTCACTACAGGTGCATGTGAGGCTATATGGCTCAGAAGACTATTGTTAGAAACATACTACTTTGATGAATCAAAGCCAAAAACAATTGGCTCAAGCATTGGCCAAGAATCCAGTGTATCAGCACATTGATGTTAGAGAGCATTTCATCAGAGAAAGAGTGTTACTTGGTGACATCACACTGCAGCAATGTGATAGCAAAGAGAATGTTGCATACATCTTTATCAAACCACTTGGCAAAGAGCTTGGTCACATCACACTGCAGCAATGTGATAGCAAAGAGAATGTTGCAGACATCTTTATCAAACCACTTGGCAAAGAGCTTGGTTTGACGTAGAGGAAGGACATTCCCATTAAAGGGGGGTGATGGAATGTAATGCTCAGTCCTTCTTCGATTCCCCAGAATCATCATCTTGAGGGAAGGCCTACTTCATGATGTTGATCTTGAGGGAAGGTGTCGAGAAACCATCTCAACATCATATGTTCAATATTGTGCATATCACCAACACATAGAGTGCTATAAAGGAAAGGGTTAGATACCCTAACCCTTACCCTAACCCTAAAGGGATTTGTATATATTCTACATTTTCAACTAAATCTAGAGTGTATAGTGAGTCATTTATGGTGTGCTCTCTCTCCTCATCTCCACTTTTCTCCTCTCCTCTCTCTATATTTGTTCACCTCGAGCATTAAAAAAAAAATAGATGGAGTTCCTGACAACAAGCCAGATAGTATGGTCAAAAACAACTTTCAAATGTACTACCCAACTGTCCTTAATGCAATGGTGGATTCAAACACAAATAGAAGTGGGTAATTCCAACAAATACCTCGCTTAGATGGTAAAAGGAATGTCCATGAAAACAAAATCCGACAAGCCCAAATGTAATTAGACGATCTTGATAAATTCTAAAATGGGTTTTTCCTCGTACTACATAGCACTATGGACAAATTAACAACAAAGATTATGAGAGGTATAGGTTTCATGCTAGTTTACCTTAAGGGAGAAGGATACTTTCCCATTGTGGATGGGACAAAGAAGAAGCCCAGTGCGGCAACTAAAGGCAAGGCCTGACAAAGCATGTGATGATAAAGCTCTTGCAGGAATTGGCAACGGCGGGGGATTGTTTTGGAGGCACCATGCAAAATGAGCGATGGCCTATGGGAGTGCTTGATCCAGGTACGAGAAGCATTTTGAAATAGAGGTACTGCATATCTTTCACAAACTTGACCAATTGTAGTATCTCTATGGGAAGGATTCGCGCACTTATGTGCGAACATGAAGGAATCATTTAATCAATTGACGTGTCGTAGGGAAGTAAAGAAGTAGATAATGCTATTAATTAAACTCAAATAAAATAAACACAAACGTAATGAAAATTGATGAGGCATCATCGTAAAGACACGCCAAATCGGTATACAACTATGTAACACCAATTCACTTGTAATACAATGATTCATTCTATCCCTACTTTTGTGAATACTCCCTGTTCTTCAATTTCTACATGGTATCCATGATCCAGTAGAAGCCCAATTTAGCCAAGTAGAATTACTTGCCTAATCGGAACGATTGATCGTGATAGTCTACTACGATTGCACAACAACTAGAGCTTACAAGGTGGACAAACTAAACGACACCAATTACCAACCTTGGAGGATGACAATGGAACTCCTCCTACAGAAACTTGATCTATTGAAAGTCATGGACGGCTCTGAAGTAATGCCCGATTGCAATGATCTAGACAAGGCACAAGATTTTGCAAACTGCAAACAAAGAGACCTCAACGGGCATCCTGTACATGAAAGATTAGCAAAAGCAATCGGTGAGAACGTTGACCACCACTCATGAAATTTGGTGTCAATTACAATAGACATACGAGCACAAAGATCTCTCCACACAACTCTCGAATATGAAAAACCTTATGAACGTCCATATGAATGAAATGGATGATCCACCTAAGTTTTTGCAAACATGGTGCACAGCCATGGATGACCTTACAATGTCCGGTCTGGTCTTAGAACCTTCCGTCCAAGCCATATGTCTCCTTGCCTCCTTACTTCCATCCCGGCAACCATCATCTCTACCCAGTCAACCAAATTGAATTTAACCATTCCTACGCTAATTCCCTCTGAGTATTCTCGACTCATAGGACCTAACATTTACACACATCACACATCTAACACATTTCTTATCGTTGCATTATACATAGATGACATACCATTAATTGGATCTAACAACACTTGCATCCGCTTTTGCCATCACTGATCTAGGTCACTTGCATCCGCTTTTGCCATCACTGATCTAGGCCTACTTACCTATTTTTTAGGAATTCAAGTCAAACAAAACTGATCACAAGGCACTCTTCACCTTCACCAAATAAAATTTATTGATCAAATCCTTCATCAATTTGGTCTCAGTAATATGAAACTTGCACCCACTCCTCTATTAGTTAGTTGCAAACTCTCCCTTGCCGATTGCCCCTCATCTGACTGTGACAAACAATTCATAAGCAATTGCCCTATAGATAGTTGATAGGAAACTTGTGTTACCTAGTCACTCGCACACGCCTTGACATTTGTCATAGCATCAATATTCTACCTCTCATGCTTCATGCACAATCCTGGTTACAAACATTGGAAAGTGCTACTACGAATACTTCGCTATCTTAGTTTCACACATAACCTAGGCATACAATATTCCCATCACACCACTCCTCGTCAACTCAAGGGGGGTGGGGGATCGATACACGACGGTCTATTGTCGGATTTACTTTTGTGATTGCTGATGGAGCAATCCCGTGGCAATCAAAGAAGCAAACCTTAGTAATACTATCCTCTACCGAAGCAAAGTTCATGGAAGTAGCACCGGCAACTAAAGAAGGATTACAGATATAGATGCTACTCGAAGAACTAAAGTTTCTTCCAAAACTACCACTTCAATTATACTGTGACAAACTCTCATGCATATACCTCGCAAGTAATCCAAAACACTCATAGAAAACAAAGCACGCCGACCTGAAGTATCATTTCATTCGAGAAATATCAGATTGAAGAAAAAGCACACACCAACAGATCTGATGTGGGCAGACTTCCTAACAAAGCTACTGCCAACACCTTAGCATGAGTCCTGTTATATTAATCTAGGACTTAGGGCCTTATGTCATGGAAGGGAAATATGTAAGAAATAGCTATTTCTGTTATGCTGTGCAAATGCACCATGGGAAATAGAAGGGAAATAGGTGGGAAATAGGGTGGGACCAGGGGAAATAGCACTCCATGCTCTAGACCTCAAGGTGCTATTTCCCACACTCTTGAGAACCATTGATGTGACATTTCCTTTATAGCATGTCTCATTTTCCCTTGGATCATTATGTCATGCATCATAGGAAAAACATCAGAATTAGGCTCTTCCAAGGGAAAAGCATCCAAAATAGCCATCATTATTTCCCCCCCTTTTCCCCTCCATGACATAAGCCCGTTAGAAGAGTAGATAGTTAATCAAATTAAATTAATAACATTAAGAGGGAGCAAAGAAATAGATAATGCTATTAATCAAACAAAAATAAAATAAACACAATTGTAATGAAAATCAACAATGTAACATCAATTCACTTGTAATACAATCATTCGTTGTATCCCTATTTCTATGAATACTCCGTGGTCTTCAATTTCTATAGGAAGCCTATAAGGTTCCCATCGAACAAGAAAGGCTTAAGCTCTACCAATCCCTTCCTAGCAATTGGCATAACTTTTGTAGCGCACTGAGGACTAACAAAAATCTTACATGGGAGCAAGCTGCAGATGCACTCTACGAGGAGGAGATGAAGTAGATAGATTTAGGAATGTCTATAGCAAATGCAAATCACACTTTGGTTACACAAACAGCTGCTAGATTCTCCACAAGCTCTAAGGCTCCTTGTAGGAAAGGTAAATGTAGGTATTGCAATCTTGAAGTCCATTTTGCGTTTGACTGTTGTTGAAAATTGATCTAGAAAAACAACTAAGAGATCTCGAGGCTGGCTCCACAATCCTACGGAATCTCTTCCTGATTAAATTCACATGCATAATATTCATGAGATTCCAACCTCCAACATTAGGCTCATAGATCTTACTTGTCTCTGGAGCAAACCAACATATAACATATAATGCATAAGGTATGTGAAGCTTGTCAATTTGGAAAACAGGCAAGGAAACCATTTCCTAGACATGTCAAGAGAGTAAGAGGCCATTGGAATTAATCCACTCTGATGTGTGGACTACTAAAGCTACATCTATTAGAGGCTATCATTATTTTGTCACTTTTATTGATGACTACAGCTGAAAAGTTTGGGTGTATTTTATGAAAAAGAAAAGTGAAGTGTTTGGGCATTTCAAAGCTTTTAAAGCTATGGTTGAAAAAGAAACAGGCCTGCAAATTAAATGCCTAAGGTCAGATGGAGGGGGAGAGTGTTGGGATATCTCAAGGTGTATGCCTCAGGCACACCTTATGTTTCTATGTGTGAGTGCTAGAGGCACAGTTAGGTGCCCACAAGCACAGTTAGGTGGTGGAGAGCCACATAGGATGATTGAGAGAATCTAGGAGCAGATTGAGGAGATGATTGTGGAGCTTTGAGGTCATCAGTGATGTCAGTGACCTTGTATGAGGTGCCTACTTAAGGACCTCTTTCTTCTTCATTCTATAAGCAAGTATTCTGATTTTGTGTCAACTCTACTCTTTCCTTTCAGTATTCCAACATGGTATCAGAGCCATTTGATCCCCCTTGAGCCCATTTTTGCCACATCATCATCTTCTTCCTCTTCTTCTTCTTCACCATCTCTCCCTCTTCTTCCAAAAATTTGCTTGAGCTTGTTCTCCTCTGATTCTCACCCATTTCCCATGCCCTTTCTGCTGGAGATCCCTCTTGTTGGGGCGCATTTCGGGTTGGAAGGAATTGACGAAATATGAGCTCTGCTGGTCGCCATTGCACGAACTGCGTCGAATCTTCTTCCTGCGTTTTCTCTGCGCCTGCTCCGTCTTTGTCTAATTCCTTTCAGGGCAAGCTTCTCCATCCTAGAGCTACCTTGTGCTGAAATTTGAGCAGCAATGGCTGCATATTGAAGGAGAAAACAGAGAAAAACCAGTCGACTTTGTTCAAGAAGGTGAAGGCGACCTGACGCATATTTTCGCCTCTTCTTCCCAGAGGATCTACTGTGGTATACCAGCTTTCTTTTGCCTCAGAAAGCCCCCTTTCTTTTGCTTTGAAGAGTGTGATATGAGCCCTCCAAGTTCAGCTCTCTAGTTTTGACAGTTTTGACATACTCTTGAAAATGATGCTACATAAAATGCTACTCTAGCATTTCTGGTCATTTGAAGTTTTCAATAACTTCACTACAAGTGTTGCTTCAGTTTTGTTTTGACTTGCTAGACCTGGTTGTGATTGGAAAGTGTTTATTTCATTCACTTCTATGAAGCATGTAAAAAGTAGCATCATTGTTTGAAAACTAGTCACTACTATTTGCTACATCAAGTGCCTATACTTTGGAAGTATTTCAGTTCTTTTTCACTTGTAAGAGAGAAGACACTACCCAATACTTGGGTTAGAGCCTCTCATGGCTTGCTTATGCCAAATATGTGAAAAGCCAAAACATAAAGCAATGTCTTGTTATGCTACAAAGGATGAAAATGCCAACCTGACTTCCTTATTGAAGATTGCCAAAACAATGGTTGCCAAAAAGGAAGCAACTACAAAGATCTACCCTCTCATGGCACTTTTATTTGACTCCAAGTACAAGAAAAAGATGACGGTCAGACACCTAAGATATGCTTCTCTACACAACTATGGAGATGACAAGATAATTGTTCTCTTGAAGGATATGACTTTCAAATCCACTTGTTCTATCATAGCACCATCTTATAAGGCACTAGACACTGCCCATGTGGTAAGACCTTGCCTTGACATGGATATTTTGCCTCCACAAGATGAGGCATCCCATGAAGATTATGCATTTTAAATCATCTCTATGTATGCTCCAGATCTCTCTTTTTATGTCAAGGTACTTAGCCTGGATAGTCCTCCAAAATGAATGAAAATAAACTATTGTGTGTTGTGTGTTTTGTAAACACCTCTGGTCACCTTATGATGTAGGCCATGTGTATGTTTTGTTCCATGGTACCTCCTGCAGACATTGTGTGCATGTACATGCAGGGGAGATAACCATTGGAAGGTCTGATTGTATCCCTTTCTGTTTACCTTACACCCAAGGAAACCCTTGCTAGCATGAGAACCTAGCCATAGATTTATCCTTGACCACCATGAGATGGCATGAGAAACTATGAGACTAGATGTATCCTTGACATAGCCTGAGGCATTTCCTTGAGGGGGGGTTTGTTGGGATATCTCAAGGTGTATGCCTCAGGCACACCTTATGTTTCTATGTGTGAGTGCTAGAGGCACAGTTAGGTGCCCACAAGCACAGTTAGGTGGTGGAGAGCCACATAGGATGATTGAGAGAATCTAGGAGCAGATTGAGGAGATGATTGTGGAGCTTTGAGGTCATCAGTGATGTCAGTGACCTTGTATGAGGTGCCTACTTAAGGACCTCTTTCTTCTTCATTCTATAAGCAAGTATTCTGATTTTGTGTCAACTCCACTCTTTCCTTTCAGTATTCCAATAGAGACTACCTCTCAAATGAGTTTGCAAGGTTCCTGCAGAAGCATGGCATAAAGCAGCAATATTCATGCAGTCATACCCCACAGCAAAATGGACTTGCAGAAAGGAAAACAGGCATATTGGAGAGGTGTCTCGTGCCATGCTCAATAAAAAAGATTGCCAGATTATTCTTAGGTTGAAGCAGTTGCTACATCAGCCTACATAATGAACAAGACTCCCATTGCAACAATACATGGCATGATGCCAGAGGAGATGTATACTGGTAGGAAACCATATATTTCTCATTTGAAAGTTTTTGGTTGCATTGCCTATGTTCATGTGCCAGATGAGTTGAGAGCCAAGTTGGATCCAAAAGTTGAGAAGTGCATCTTTATTGGTTATTCTCTGTAGCAGAAAGGGTATAGATGCTATAACCCTTCTACTTGTAAGTTTACAGTAAGCAAAGATGTTGTTTTTGATGAGATGAGCAGCTGGTATAAACCAGTAAATGTGATTGATGATGTAGATGCAAAAAATGGTAATGCTGCACAGAATTCACAGCAGTAATCACAAAATATTAGTGGACCTGTAGTGTCCTCTAGCAGTGGTTCACATACTTCACCATGGATAGGCAGATTGAGATCAGGAGAATCTCCTCAAAGCAATGAAAATAGTGGTATGCAAGTATCACGAAAAGGAAAAGAGAAAGTAGATCAACCCATGGTTGATGTGAATGCAGGTCACTCTTATGTGGATGGTGAATCCAGTGGCTCAGAATAGTGCCTTGATGATGAGGTGGGTATTCCTTCTGTTGTTACACCTGGAGTAAGGAAGACAAGGGATGTTTTGAGAGCACTTGGTAGTGAGCCTATTTTGTGTAGGTCTACCAGAGTTAGGTATCCTATGGATAAGCTGAAATATGATGGATTTACAGCCATTCACTATGCCTATATGGTCAAAGTGATACATGAACCAGAACCCACTTCTTTTGAGCAAGCCATGGGAAAAGAAAAATGGGAGAAAGCCATGTATGAAGAAATGGATGCCTTGGAAGCAAATGCTACATGGGAATTGGTGCCTTTGCCTAAAGACAAGAATGCAATTGGTTGCAAGTGGGTTTATAAGGTGAAGCACAATGCAGATGGTTTTGTGAACAGATACAAGGCAAGATTAGTTGTCAAGGGGACATATGGCATTGATTATGAAGAAACATTCAGTCCGGTTGCAAGGATGGCAGCCGCAAGAGTAGTCATTGCTATGGCTGCATCAAAGGGATGGTCTTTATATCAGATGGATGTAAAGAATGCCTTCTTGCATGGTGATTTGCAAGAAGAGGTCTATATGGAGCAGCCACCAGGTTATGTGTTGGTAAACTGAAAGGAAAGAGTAGAGTGGACACAAATTCAGAATACTTGCATTATGGAATGAAGAAGAGTGAGGTCCTTATGTAGGCACCTCTAACATGCTCACTGACATCACTGATGACTTCAGAGCTCTACAATCATCTCCTCAATCTGCTCCTAAATTCTCTCAATCATCCTATGTGGCTCTCCACCACCTAACTGTGCTTATGGACACCTAACTGTGCCTCTAGCACTCACACATAGAAACTGAGGCATACACCTTGAGATATCCCAACAAACCCCCCCTCAAGGGAATGTCTCAGGCTATGTCAAGGATACAGCTAGCACAAGGTGTCTCATGCCATGTCATGGTGGTCATGGATCTATCAATGGCTAGGATCTCAAGCTAGCAAGGGTTCCCATGGGTGTAAGGTAAACAAAAGGGATACAAAAAGACCTTCCAATGGTTATCTCCCCTGCATGTACATGCACACAGTGTTTGCAGGAGGTACCATGGAGCAAAACACATACACATGGCCTACATCATAAGGTGACCAGAGGTGTTTACAAAACACACAAAACACAATAGTTTATTTCATTCATTTTGGAGGACTATCCAGGCTGAGTACCTTGACTCAAAAAGAGAGATCTGGAGCATACATAGAGATGATTTAAAATGCATAATCTTCAAAGGATGCCTCATCTTGTGGAGGCACATCAACAACTGAAAGTAGATTGGCATTTTCTGTCTTTGCTTTGGCTCTGCAAAACTTCTCATGATGATTTTTTTTGCCACACTGTTTGCATGGATTAATTTTGAAGCAGTCCTTTGAAAGGTGATTTGTCTTTCCACAATGATTGCAACGGAGGTGTAAACTTACCCTTCTGGATTTTTATAGCATAAACAGTGTCATTGCCTTTCCTGAGCTCCATGTGCCTTTCTTCTTCTTGGAGAGCAGAGATAATACCTTCAAGATTAGGATTAGGAAGATTTTTCAAAGTGGTAACAATATGATCATAATCTTCAGGCATACTCTTAAGCAACACTGCCATAGCATCATCTGTAGTGATAGGAGAGTTGATAGAAGCAAGTTGAGTCATAAGACTCTGCATGTAATTGACATGGGCTACCAAAGGAGTGCCACTATCCATCTTCAATTCAAAGAAAGAGATTTTAAGTGATAATTTAGAGATGTGAGAGCTAGCACCAAAGATCATGTCAAGCTTCTGCCAAGCTTCTGAAGGAGACTCTAAGTCAGAGATGTGATGAATATAATCATCTCCTAAAGCAAGAGCAATGATACCATATGCTTTCTCCTCTCTAGCGGGATCCCTTGCCGGGCGTGTCAGAGCTGAGGATTCTCCAGCATTGGAGGCTGTAGAAGAAGAAGTTGAAGTCGGTTTGACAAGTCCCCAGAGGTTTTCCCTCATCAATGCAAATTTCACCTTCATCTGCCATGTGTGGAAGCCCTTTCCATTGAACTTATCTATATTCAATATGGTAGCCATGAGAGGGTCTAACCCAGGTATTGGGCAGTGTCTTCTCTCTTACAAGGCTAGAATAACAACTGAAAGGCTTCCAAATATAAGCATTTAATATAGCAAAGACTAGTGACCAAAATTCAATCAATGATGCTTTTTCTTACATGCTTCATAGAGGTGGCTAAAATGAAAGCTTTCCAATCAAAACCAGGTATATCAACTCAGAGCAAAGCTGAAGCCACAGTTGTACTGATGTTATTGAAAACTTCAAAAACTCAGAAATGCTAGAGTAGCATTTTATGTAGCATCATCTTCAAAAACTTGTCAAAACTGTCAAAATCAAAAGACTGAACTTGGAGGGTTTGTATCTCACTCTTCAGAGCAAAGGAAAAAGGGGTTTTTGAGACAAAAGAGAGCTTATATACCACAAAATGTCCACTGAGAAGGAAGGGCGCAAAAACACGTCAGGGCGCCATAGCTTCTCTCCATTTTCGATTGGTTTTTCTCTGTTTTCAGCTTGAATATGCATCCATTGCTGCTCAGATTTCAGCATAGGATAGCTCTAGGTATGGACAAACTCCCTCTGAAAGGAATTAGAGAAGCATGGAGCATGTTGAGAGAAAACGCAGGTAGAAGGATCGATGAACTACGTGAAATGGCGACGAGGAGAAGCAAAGGTTCGTCAATTCCTTGCAGCCAAGGATTCGCCCCTTCGAGGTGGATCTCTAGCAGGAAGGGCATGGAGAATGGCAGAGAAATGGAGGAGAACAAGCTTAAGCAAAATTTTGGGAAGAAGAGGAAGAGATGGTGAAGAAGAAGATGGAGAAGAAGATGATGATGTGGCAGAAATGGATCAAGGGGGATCAAATGGCTCTGATACCATGTTGGTAAACTGAAAGGAAAGAGTAGAGTGGACACAAATTCAGAATACTTGCATTATGGAATGAAGAAGAGTGAGGTCCTTATGTAGGCACCTCTAACATGCTCACTGACATCACTGATGACTTCAAAGCTCCACAATCATCTCCTCAATCTGCTCCTAGATTCTCTCAATCATCCTATGTGGCTCTCCACCACCTAATTGTGCTTATGGGCACCTAACTGTGCCTCTAGCACTCACACATAGAAACCAAGGTGTGCCTGAGGCATACACCTTGAGATATCCCAACATTATGTTCATGCTGTTCATCTTGAGTTTGTTTGCAGGTTGAAGAAAGCCTTGTATGGCTTGAAGCAAGCATGCAGAGCATGGTTTGACAAGATAGGAAAGTATCTTGTCACTATTGGCTTTCAGATTTCCAAGGCAGATTTCTCACTTTATGTGAGAAAAACAGAGAGAGGTATTATGCTCCTTGTCATTTATGTTGATGATTTGATCATCACAGGTGATAGTGATGAAGATATCCTTCATGTGAAAATGTTATTGAAGTAGAAGTTTGAGATGAAGGATTTGGGAGAGCTGTGTTACTTCTTGGGAATTAAGGTGATTAGATCCATGTGGGATATGGCTCTTGCAGAGGCAGTATGGATTGGACATGCTGTCCAAATATGGGATGATAGGCTATAAGCCTATTTCAGTCCCTTTGGAGCAAAATGTGAAGTTGAGCGCAAATGCAGGTGAGCTTCTGGAAGACCCTACTATGTACAGATGCATAGTACGAAGTTTGATTTATATGACCATTACCAGACCAGATTTGAGCTATGCTGTTGGTTTGGTAAGTCAGTTTATGCAAGCTCCAAGGAAACTGCATTTGGATGCGGCTAGATGCATACTGAGGTTTGTGAAGTCCACATTGCAGTATGGACTATTTTATGAGACTGGGGTTTAGATATAGTTGCATGGATACACTAATGCTAATTGGGCTGGTAGTATTTCTGATAGACGATCTACCAGTGGATATGTGTTCTCTTTTGGGAGTGTTGTAGTCACTTGGAGTAGCAAGAAACAACCTATAGTTGCCTTGTCGAGCATAGAGGCTGAGTACAGGGGTGCAACAATGGCTGCATGTGAGGCAGCTTGGTTGCATAAGCTACTTTATGATATGCATCATTTTATAGATGGGCCAGTTGTCATTTATTGTGACAACATGAGCAATATACACTTGGAAAATAACCCAGTCTATCATGCTAGAACAAAGCACATTGAGGTGTATTATCACTATGTGTGGGAGAAGGTTCTAGTAGGTTTTATTGCTCTAGTTTCAGTATAGAGGATCAGGTAGCTGACAGATTCACGAAGGCATTAGGCGCAGAGAAGCTACGCAAGTTCAGAGACCTGCTTGGTGTGCAAGAATTGGGATTGAGCTTGAGGGGCAGTGTTGAGATATCGAGCTCCACTCGTGATATGCTAGGGTGATCGTTATGCATTTATGTCACCGACTTGTTAGCTGCAAATGCGGTTGGTACACCGCCCATGAATAATAGCTAGATGACAGCTATCTCTATGTACTCTAATTAGTGGCTTAGTTAGTATGCCACCTTAGTTAGCTGAGTTTGGCTTGAGACCCACATATAGGGTTCACCTATTCCTTTTGTACTGAGAGAGTTCTTTTGATTTCACAACTAAGAAGAGGAAAACTATTTTCAGCCTCCACCTTTGTGTATATTCCACCATTGTGTATGTGAGAAAGCTGCAAGTGAGATTCCTTCCTTCTCTCCCACTCTCTTCACAGGTGGCACTGCTAAGGTGGCATAGATGATGATGTTAGTAGATGATGTGGCAATGCTAACGTGGTAGATGATGTGATAGATGATGTGGCATAGGTGACGTGGTAGATGACATGGCAGATGATGTGGCAAGTGATGTGTAAGGTGACATGTCCCTGATGATGTGGCAATGGTAACATGGCTTGCTTATGTGGCTATGATGACATGGCAAAAGGATAGGGTGTCACACGTGGCAGATAATGTGTGATCGCACGTGGCATGTGGATAAGGTGATGTGGCACTAGGCAGAGGGCTTGCTAACATGGCAGATGGAAGATGATGTGTCCTGATGGAATCTCAAAGATGTCGATGGAATCTTCGAGATTTCGTCGTCTTCTCCGTTACTGTCGACGAAGCTCGGAGCTGCTTGTGGCATCGTTTGCTGCTGTTGGTGTCATGTAGTCACCTGTGTAGCCGAGAGCGCCTTTGTTGGAGTCTCGTTGCAAAGGCATAGTAGAGACTGGAGTCACCTCAGGAGCTCGTTGTGCCTTTGTTGTTGGGAGCCTTCATCGTATGCTTAATAGAGCAGGGAGCTATGGTGCGTGAGAGGCGGAGGTAGCATCACATTGATTGGCAGCTTGTCAGCTCTGTGGAGGCCTTGTTTGGAGCTATGCTTGGTGGAGAAGGAGCTTGGAGGCACTGGCTGCCTGTGAGCTTTGGGTGCTGGAGGGGTCAAAGCTGTCATGAAGCTTTGGCTTTGTGGCTCGTTGGAGAGGCTTAGTTGATATGCTACTTTGGAGAGGGCATTGGAGTCATTGTGCTGGATGGAGAGTGTATGTCGATGGAGGTCGCTAGAGCTTAGCAACGGCTAGAGCAGTGCAATAAGGCCTTAACAGCAAATCGAGAAGTTTGAGCTCCTTAATACCCAACAAACAGTGGCAGAGACAGGCTCGTACGAGGATCTAATGGCCACTCCTTCACTTCTACGAGGAGTCTGGGTAGACAGAATGCCATGCAAAGCTTCCAAAGTTGTGTTTCCCACTATTGAATCCGAGCTCCTCACTGTGGTTGCTGAGGCAATGAAGGAAAACATGAAAGTGAAGACTATCACGGAGAATTCCTACAGCATGAGCAAGGTCGCTTGCCTCTCAATGGAAATATTTGAAACAAGAAATCTCATAAGGAACTCTTAACGGAAATCCTCTCTCACTCAGAAAGAAGAAATCTCTCTCTCTCACAATAAGAATGTCTCACAGAATGAATTGAAATCCTCACAAGGAAATCTCAAGAAATGAACGAAAATTTCTTTCAATGGACGGAATTCTTTCATCAAGGAAGAAGTTCTTTCAATAGAAGAGAACACTCGATCTCTCTCGATCTCTCAATCTCTCAATCACTCTCACAAGGATGGCACCTCAGCGAAAGGCATAACCATGCTCTGATACCATGACAAAATATGAAGAGGGGAGAGGAGAAGAGTGGAGATGAGGAGATAGGGCACAGCTAGAGAGCGCACCACAAATGACTAACTGTACACTAGATTTAGTTGAAGAAATAGAATATATACAAACCCATTTAGGGTTAGGGTTAGGGGATCTAACCCTTTCCTTTATAGCACTCTATAAGGTTAGTGCAATGCACATATGATCATGTGATGGTGCTATGCACACATGATCACATGATGTTGAGCGTGAACTCTCAACACCCTGCTTTCTCCTAGAAGGTCCGACTGAAGCTAGGGGACACCCTCACATTCACAGTCACCACCTTGTACGCACTCAGGTTGGCATGTGTGGGTCTCATTGGATGGATGCAGGGTGATGAGTGCATGATCCTCTCAGATAGTGGTTTTGGCAGCCTCATGCAATCTATTCGGATAGGTAGTGACACCAGGAGCGGGCAGACCGATGGTTCAACCTACAAGAGGGACATGGCTGGCGGCCCAAGTTATGTACACCAAGTTTTCGGGGAAGAAAAGAGATGACCCCGATGCTCATGTCAGGCAATTCAAGAAGGTGTGTGTGTTCAACAACACTCCACCGAGGTGTATGCGGTCGACAACCCACCACTCGTGGTGCCACTCTAATAGGAGGCAATGTTCGAATCGACCTTGGTGGGTAAGGCATCAAAATGCCTTGTAGAGTATGTAGTGGACTATTTCACCGCATATGATCTCGTCCACACCGCATTCTTGAGATGGTTTCGTAAAGAAAAAACGATACCGCAAACTCTAGAAGGATACGATGGTTGGATCAAGGAGATCAAGATGTGGAGGATTATGCAGCCCAATTTTGTCTACTTCTGCAACGTGTTCCACTGATGCAATGGACCACCTAGGAAGTGTTGAATGACTACTTCATTTTGAGGTTGTCCCGTGATTTGCAGACGGTATTGGCTATAGTGGATCAGGTCACTATGCAGCTCATAGTGGTTGTAGAGCAAGTAGTGCTAGCGGGAGAGTCTCTGCATGACCGAGTGGCCAAGAATCGCAAGTCCTCAAAATCAAAAGCCAAGAAGTCAAATGACAGTGATCAAGATTTGGAGGATGATAGTTCCAAAGAGAGTTTTGAAGAAACCAATAGTAAGGAGTCTGCGACTCGAAAGCGGAGAAGAAGGCCTAAAAATCCTCTAAAAGAGGAAAGCTCACCCCAGAGGCTTTCGGTGATGGCTTGACTAGTAAAGGCTTGAAAGGACTATGGTGTATGCACTATCGTAATCCGATGTATTCAGGAATGGAGTGCACGCTTAATGAGAAATGGTGTGCGATATGCATGTCCAACACCCACAACATATCCGGTTGCCACTATAATGAGCATAGACAATGCATGAGGGGTCAACTGTAGTGGCCAACTTTGGAGGAGCAGGATCCGAGTGCATCCTATGTTCAAGAGGAACATACACACCCTACTATGCCAAGAGGCAGTGGCGGTGGTGGTTGCGGTGGCTGCGGTGGTGGAGGTCGTGGGTTGAATTGATCAAAAAATTGTCTGTTCTGTTTGGGGGCAGGACATTGGCAGAATGAATGTCTGGATGCTCAAGAGTGGGATCACCAATGAGCAGAGCAGCAAAAGGAGATGGGGAAGATGCCTAGTACCTCCATGGTCCACATTTCCATTGATGAAATTTTTGTCCATCGCTAGGAAATTTTGGCATTGAAAATTTCATTGGATGAAAGTGAGATTTCACTCATTTTGGACCGCTTTTTTCCCCCCTTTTTTTGGACAAAAAATTCACTTCGTCGACAGAAATATCAATCTGTCACTGTTAACAGATTGGTTAACAATATGCCACCGCTATGGTTAAGTGATGTGATTTGATGTATAGTGGCAAGTTCATAGAGCTAGGATTGTGCCTTGGAGCTAGATGGACCCAAGAGGATGGTAGAGGAATGAGAAGGGAGAGTGATATAAAGAGATTAGGGTTGGCCCTCCCTTCAAAAGGTGACTTGTATTAAAGGCCAAGTTGTTGACTTTGGTCTTCATTGTTGTATGCACAAGTTTGGAATACAAGCTCCCTCTTCTCTTCCAAGAGTGTCTTTGGGTGTTCTCTTGTTTTCTTTGTAGGGCCTTTGTGTTTTCCACTCCATCCCCCTTCACGCTCATCTTCCCTTCTTGTTCTCCCTCCCTTCTCCCCTCTCTTCTCCCTTCTCCCCCTTCCCTCTTTCTCTCGTGGAAGCACATTGCAACAATTTGAGAGCCGCTTGAGTGACACATGTGGATGGCTCGTGCCTTGCATTGCTCTCACAAGGAGTAGCTTGGAGTGGAGGCTCCATTGGCATTCCTTCAAGATCCCCACGACACATGAGTCACCGTCGAGACTACACATTTTTGGTGCCACTGCTGAGGAGTTCAAGGTATGATTTTGCATTGCACTTGCCTTCTCTCATCATCTACACATTGCTCATTGTTTCAAGCTTAACTTGGAGCTTTGATAGTGGAGTTCTACGAGAGGAAAGGGTGAAGAACTGTGAGTTTGGATGGAAAAGTGAGGGAAACTGACATTTTCTATTGGAAAGTCGTTTTGATAATTTGAAGCTTGTTTTTTATGTTTTTTAGTGTTTTAAGTTGGAAAGAAGATAGTTGGGAAGATTGCTAAGGAGTGTATGATATCAAAACTCACAAAAAACAACCAAGAATGAGGAATCAAGCTGAAAATCAAAGTGGTTTTGAGTGTTGACAGTCACCTCTTCAAGCAATCTCTCATTTTGCACCCAAATGTTGTTTTTCTTTCTTCTTTTTTGCATTGGGTAGGTAGAATCATTAGGTAGTTTAGCATCCACCCATCACAAAAAACCCTGAACAGGAACTCCAAATCTATCAAAAATCATCAAAAATTAGTCGGTGACAGCGCATTCCTATCCCCATGGGTCGGCAACTTAGTGCTATCCCACCCACTGTCACCATAGCCCTATCCTATTTGTCAAATTTGCATTGACTCATCACCTTAGCACTATCCCATCGGTCAAACTTTTGTTGACCCATCGCCTTAGTGCTATCCCCACAACCTGACACATGTTAGTACCTAACCCGCCGCCTAATTTATTACTGTCAGTCAACTATCCCACCGATCAAACATGCATTGGCCCAGTGCCATAAGGCTATCCCACCGGTCCTTGCCTTAGCCCTATCCCCGCGGGTCATCGCTATAACACTATACTGATAGTCAAACATGCATTGACCCGGTGCCATGACGCTATCCCGCCGATCGTTGCCTTAGCTCTATCCCCATGGGTCATCGCCATAGCTGTATTCCCACAGGTCGTTGCCAAAGCCCTATCCCCATGGGTCGTCGCCATAGCTCTATCCCACTGGTCAAATAGGCATTGACTCGTTGCCATAGCACTTTCTCGCCGGTCGTTGCCTTACTCTATCCCGTTGACATGTTGTCCCCATGGGCATTGCCATAGCTCTATCCCCACGGGTCATCGCCATAGCTCTATCCCCATGGGTCGTTGCCATAGCCTTATCCCCACGGCCATAGGGATAGCTTTGGGAACACAAAAATCAGGAAAAAGCACATGAAATTTGCATGAAAATTGCATTGAAATAAACCCCATTTTGCTGCCCCTTGACCCTGCATTGAGGCGGAATCAACCTAGAATTGAGGCCTCAACTGTGCCAATGAACACTTGATCTTGAGATCAGGAAGAGTCCTTCAAGCTCACATTGAGCCTAAAGACAGTGCCTCAAATACCATCTTGTCGACCTCCATACCTAGCTTGGCATCCTTAGGGGAAGCAAGCTCAAAAGTCGTTTCTCACTCATTGCTAGAACCACCACCATGTGAATTATCTAGCTCAGAAGAGTCCTTGAGTTAGGATGAAGGCATGGGTGAAACCTCCAATTTTAGAGCCTCAATGGCTCTAAACTACATCCCCACTGATCTCCACTCTCCTACCCCATCTACAACATCACCTACATTAAGGGAAACCTTTTCCAATATCATGGGAAGGTTTGGATTGACAGACCCAATAGAGTGGCTAAACCCATTTGCTGAATAGACTAGGGCAATGTCAGAGGCTCAAATGCCGGCCCAACCACCGATGTCAGAAGCAATACTCAGGGAGCCAAGTCCCACGATACCTAATGGCAATCAACCCCTGTCGTACCAATTATTTGATGATACACAATCCTATGGGGATGGATTTGGACCCACATTCTCACAAGGTCCCAAATGCTAGAGCAAAGGGGGCAGAGGAGTAACCTTGAAGGCCCACAATTAAGACCCTCCACCACAGAAGCCCCTATGATGCCTCTTTGGCAACAAAACATGGGAGATTTTCCCTACCCAACAAGTGCCCCTTATAGGCCTATGCTTGTAGGGAGCATACCACTCCCTAGAGGACCTCCAGTCCAACTTGTTAGGCCCAACCTGACACAAGTCACAATGGAAATGCCTAGTGGGCCTTGATCCTCCCATCCCAACCTCGTGCCATCAAATCCATGGAACCGTTCATCAAGACCACTAATGAATGGGACACGGCCCACCATTCCACAACCTCCTCCTATATCGCAAATGGTCCTTATAGATGAAGCTATGAGAATCCTAGTGCAAGTACTAGGAAGGGGGGCCATCGCTCCACCACTACTTTTTCCAAGAAGGGATACCAACCCCTCAAGGAGCAAGCCTATCACAATCTCCAACCTAATCACCTAATCACCAGGTTTGTAGGAGAAGTAGACCTACTTTCCCATGTTGAGAGGTTTGAACAAATCTGTAACACATTTGGTGATATTGGGGATCTAGATAAGGTCAATGCTTTTAGCTTGAGTCTTGATGGCAAGGCTGGACAATGGTTTAGAGCCTTAAACCCTAAGGAGAAAATAAATTGGGACACATTGCATAGATATTTCATTGTGGGGTTTGCCCCCAGTGGTCCCAAGTGGAGCTCGCTTAGCCAACTTTATGAGGTAAAACAGAAGAACACTAAGTCCTTAAGAGACTATATCACTAGGATTAACCATATGAACTCATGATGTGAACCCCATGAGAGGATGAGTGATGTGCAGCTTCTACCACACTTCCTCATAGGGCTACGAGATGCTAAGCTACATGATCATTTGTTTGCTATGAATCCCACATCATTTGAGCTATGTAGCAAGACAACAATACATCTAGGGGATAGCATGAGGGAGACACCCCAAAAGGATATATCCTTAGGCTCCTCAGATATGTCCCAAATAGCATAGGCTTCAACCTCAGAAGCAACTAAAAATGTAAGCATGACGCCGAAGGGGCTCAACATGAAAAATTTGGCCATAGATCTATTAAACAAGTTGAGCCAACAATGGAAGATAGAAGCAACAAAAGATGCTCCTAATAACCCCCATCTATTTCCACAAAGAGATAACACTAAGGAATGCCCTCGTCTTAGAGCCAGGTCAACACTCTACTGTGCCCATTGTGTTCATTGGGGAAATCATGACACATCCCAATGTCATTATCCTAGGGTGATTCCTCAACCTATGTATCAACAAAGGCCACTGCCTGCACCACCCAATCCATCCAACCAGGCACAATTGGCAATACAAGGAGCCACATCAGCCAATCAAGGGAAATTTAGGGCTCAAAATATTCCATTACCCTCGTTAGTACTGGGACCTCAACCACCACCTCCACGAATTACTCCCCTTAATCAAGTATTGGTGGAAGAGTTATTGGGGAGACCCCAAACCTACCTACAATGGACACAACTATCCCCAAAATGGTGACAATGCAAATTGGTCCAGCATTATAAGTCACTACATTATACAAGATACATCCTGGTCTACCAAACGGCACCAATTCCTCAAAAAATGGGATTTATGAACTTGACCAAGATACACTCCATTCAATGCCGTATGTGTCAAGGGCCACACCCAACCAATGAGTGTCCATATAAGGGGCAATCCAAGCAGCCAATCACATGTGCACCAGTGTCTAATACACCACTTCCTGCACTGGGTGTGGTGTGGACCATCTTTTTATGGATTGCTCGATGAGAAGGCCATCTAGGTCCACAAGCCTTAACTTGTTAAACATTGAGAGTATCCTTAAATGTAATCATGAGGTTACAAGCTAAATCCCTTAATAAAGAGCTTTGCAAACAAGCCAAAAGGGATAAAGCCAGCACGTTGAAGCCTAGAGAGGCAACTGAATCAGCACAAGTAAGCATCAAGAGAGAAATGAAGATTGAGAAGGGAAAAAATAAGGTCATCATCCAAGATGGGCCAGATGAAGATACAGCCTCCCTAGCAACATCATCTTCCTTTGGTGATACTCTCGCAAATGGTACCAGCAACAAACACCCACATGAGGCAAATGAGGCAACAATAATGGCTTCACCATGCCAAACACCTAAGGGTCACAGTGGATATCCCAACCCATGGGTGGGGAAACAAGGTCTCACCGAGGCACATAAATTGGAACAAGTGCCAAGAGGAATGTGAGCAAAGGCTCAAGGCAAGCAAGAGTGCTGATACAATTCATCCAAGACATGAGATAAACACTCGAGCCTCAAAGGCCTTGTAAATTATACCTGAAAGGGTAGATGAAGAAGGTATGTCATGCCCTTCAACAGAGGGATCCACCCTAATGCAACGGATGTTTGAAGAAGACCCTGCCTTGCAACAACCAAAGGAGGATGACAACATGTCCTTATATGGCTTAGAAGAGTCAAAATCAATAGGAACCTATCATTGGTTCTTGAGACATCACAGCCTCATTCCTATCCACCGAGATCAAAATGCCCAGCACGACACTATTACGGGGTAATCCTACTCTATGGAGAGACCTCTCATATTGGATGAATGGGCAAATAGTGACACCCCAATCCACTAATCCTGAGAATATTGAATCTCCCTATCAAGCTCAAGAACTTCCAAGGGTGCCAATCAACAAACTGCACCAATACTTTGAGAGTGATGACATGAATGCAGTGTCAACTTCACGCCAACAAAGATCTCCAATAATGTCTTAATGACTCTCCTTTGAAGTGATTATCAAACTTACATGAGGTCCCAAATAGCTATACAATTCATATTCCTTGGGTGGTCTACAAAATCATGTTCTTGCTTGGTCAGGGTCACAATTGGTCAATATGTTACTGCAATCACCTTTTGACATACTTGTAGGTACCAAGGCCATTTAGGTGAATAGGATCTATTATACCAATATGGTTTGGATGAGTTGCATGTGACCCTCAAATATTTTTTCACATTTTTTTACTAACATCACCATTAACTATCTAACTTCTACTCATCCTCTTTTCTTTATTTTTCTTTTCTTTCAGTTCTAGCTTAAAAGCCTTTCCTAGAATCCCCCTTTTATAAACCTCTTCAGCCATAGTGGGTGTATTAATTATCATACTCCTTGATTTGATGACTCAGACAAATAAAGCTCCAGATGGTAGCAAAACCTTATTGGGCTCAAATACTTCCAAGCAAAGCCCTCAATGAGATGGACTTTAAAGAAACTTTAATGTAGAGAAGTAAGACAAAATTTCATGCACAACTTCGGATGTTCAAACATGGCATGTCAAAGACATAATCTACTGAGAATCCATTGGAAGTCCCACTCAAATAAAATATGGGACTTAAGAGGAGCATGAGAATGCACATTACTTACTCTGCTAACACTAACACCACTAGGATCTTACATCAATCCCTACTAACACTCTGCTAACACTAACACCACTAGGATCTAAGACCTTCTACCTAATAACTTACCCCTTATATTCTTCTTTTCCTTTTTCTTATTCCTTCTTTGAGTGGTCACAAGTACTCAACTCAGCTCACTCAAACCTTGAAGTGCTAGTTCCAGATGAATCACTCATCCATACTTCTAGCAAGCATTCCATAACAAGGAGCCACTATATCCCTCTGCTGCAATGGACAAAAAGAAGATTCATCCTAGTACACACAAAAGACTACTTTGCATTATATTCATTGAAGACACTCCAAAAACCATGAACGTTGCACGATCCAGAGGACTAGATCGAGATCAAGAAGGGCGGCATGTTAACAGATTGGTTAACAATATGCTACCACTGGTTAAGTGATGTGATTTGATGGACAGTGTCAAGTTCATAGACCTAGGATTGTGCCTTGGAGCTAGATGGGGGCCTAAGAGGATGGTAAAAGAATGACAAGGAGAGTGGTATAAAGAGATTAGGGTTGGCCCTCCCTTCAAAAGGTGACTTGTATAAAAGGCCAAGTTGTTCACTTTGGCCTTCATTGTTGTATGCACAAGTTGCACAAGTTTGGAATACAAGCTCCCTCTTCTCTTCCAAGAATCTTTGGGTGTTCTCTTGTTTCCTTTGTGGTTGCCACTCCATCCCCCTTCACTCTCCTCTTCCCTTTTCCTTCTCCCTCCCTTCTCCCCTCTCTTTTCCCTTCTCCCCCTTCCCTCTTTCTCTCGTGGAAGCACATTACAACAATCCGGGAGCCGCTTCAGTGACACATGTGGACGGCTCGTGCTTTGCAGTGCTCTCACAAGGAGTAGCTTGGAGTGGAGGCTCCATCGGCATTCCTTCGAGATCCCCATGACATGTGAGTCACCATCGAGACTACACAGTCATGAAATTGCGAACTACAGAATCCAAGTTCACATCACAACTTGGATTTGAATAAAGTAAATTGATAAACATAAAATCCTCATTATTTAGATCAAAATTAAACTATTTGATCCAAATAATATAAGATGATAAACGTCTTTAGTTAATATTTAAATCTAAAAACATCTTTACCTTCAACAAACCTCTTCTATGGCCATGAACTCCATATAACTACCTATGTAATATTAAAATATGCTTAAATTCAACCATTGGATTAATACTATATAAAAAGAATGATTTTTAAAAAGACAATGCATTCCTTTAGGTTTATGGATAGCACATTACATACGACATGGATATATTGGTACAAAACTTATACTTGAGGGCAATTTTGTTCACTCTGTGTAAATGGTATAAAACTCTTTTAACAAAAGTGCTCAAGGGAAAGTTGATTCAAAGATGGAAATTCATCAATGTGTAGAAATGTTTAAATTTCAAGCTATAGAAATTCTTGTGTATGGATTTAAGTTTAAAAAAATTGGTCAATTAAACACCAAAAAACAATTGATATTTTAAAGCAACAGGTCCAAGGACGTTTCCTAGTTGTGAATAGAATAGTTTGTTCTTATTTGTAATTTGTCATGTTTTTTAAATTATAGAGTTAGAACACTTTTTCCAATTCATAATATTGGATGTTTTTAGGTTTTAAAGTAAGATGTAAGTAATTTTTTTGCCATAAAAGTAGCTAGTTTAAAAAGTTGTTTGACATAAAATTGTGTTTTGTCTCCATATTTTGGAGAAAGGTACTTTTTTGTTTCTTTTTCAAAAAAGAAGTTGTGTTGTCATTTGCATGATTTTGTTGATGTTTTCTATGACTCCCTGTTAATCTCTATCATATGATGCAGGATTGTAGAGAACGGCATAGTCAATGTGGATAGAGTGATCTAGAGGCTGAAAATATAGGGCCAAAGGTCCAAGTATAATAGTCTGCTCTTGTGAAGAAGAGGCCCATAAAATTGACAAGGCATGGTGGCTGTCAGTCCTATATGCTCAACTCTCATGAGCTAAAGGTGATATGATGTGTGCATGGCTAAATATCCATCAGCATGGGATGTCGCATGTGTCATAGACTCAAGGAGCTAGCAGTATAAAGGATGAAATCATACTGAGAAAACATAAGATACCTCGAAGGCATATGAGGTGCCGAATGTTGATGTTAGGATAAATCTGTAATCCTAGATCCAACCACTAATCTTCATCAAGTATAGACTATATACTATAGCCATAAGTGCATGCTAAAACATGGAGATTCCCAAGGTTGGGGGCAGGACTACATTGATGCACAAATGTCCTCATGTTGAGGAATGATCTGTTGAATTGAGGTGGTGGTGATAATTGGATCCAAGCATGATGCAATGTGGCATGAGACTGAACCGATGCTAGAATGTCTTGAAGACTGATCTATTGATCTACTAATCTATACTCTTGATGAAAACTGTCCAAAGATATGACGTGCTTGATGTCAGAGGTGAAAGCATTGGTGAGAGATGCTAGAATGGAATCACTCAAGGAGATGAATGCAATGTGCCATGTATCTTTGCATGCTACTTTGCTCCACACCCCTCCTGCAGCTCTTTTCCGCCCTTGCTCTACTTTGCTCCATGCGCCCTCCTCCAAAGGACTTACTTGTTGTAAATCTGCATGATCACTACTGCTAAACTCATGTCGTATATCTGCATCATCTCGTGTGATAGTAAATGGAGTCGGATCCATGCACGAATAGTTGTAGATCAGTTTGGGATTTAATATTCATGTAATCATGTGAATTTTCTTGTGATAACGTGTTGTGATGACATATTTCATGTACTCATGATCACAATCACACCTTCATGCTATCTAGTGGCTATGACTTGTCAACTAGCATATTACTAGTGGTAGTTCCAAAACTATCACTGGTAGCTTTACTTCAAAATATTGCATGTATTCATAGCAATACCTCCTGTAATAAAATAACCGGTGGTAGTTTTAATAGCACTGTTGGTACAAGTAATACTACCATCTGTACTTTCCTTGTTATTGCTAGTAATAGGCTTACTACTGATGGTATCCTATGCAAAACTGCTGTAATACCATTGGTAGAAGCAATACTACCATTGGTACTTTCCTTGTTATTGGTGGCGATAATAGGCTTACTATTGATGGTATCCTGTGTAACAC
This sequence comes from Dipteris shenzhenensis, assembly GCF_047967505.1. NCBI lineage: Eukaryota > Viridiplantae > Streptophyta > Polypodiopsida > Gleicheniales > Dipteridaceae > Dipteris > Dipteris shenzhenensis. Next base: position 48,665,106 of record NC_141623.1, on the reverse strand, counting down.
TGCTATTAGTACTATCGCCCCAAGTTATTATGCCACAACCAATCTCAATTTTACCATTGTTTGATTGAGAAGAGGTAAAAACTCCTCCTCGCTCCAAGTCTAGTCGGGGGTCTGGTCCAGGAATGATTCATAGTCTTGCACATCCTAAATAGGATGAGGGGCTAGTTGCAACCATGACCTAGATCTAGGTTTCCTCGAATCTCCACATCAAGTGGGGATTATTTTGTCATTTTTTGTTTAGAGTTTGTATAGCATATATTGTGTCTATGCATTAAAAATAGTGAATGAATCTTTTGCATCCATGCATAATGCATGTCTATGCGTTGAAAGAAGTGAAGGAATCCTTTGCATTCATGCATGATCATCGAATTTCATTCCATGTAATTTTTTTAATAAAATTCATAGGGTTGGTACATAAGGAGTTAGAGTCACTAGTGCTTAAGTATTGTCACATGGTTACTTTCTCAATATTGTGTGGTAAAATGCAATTGTTTACAAGGGTCAATCGTTCAAGATTTCTGCAAGTTTCAAGGCCCAGGATTTGTACACACATAGTAGCATCTACTTGCAAGCATGGCCTCAATGGCTAGGACCAAGCAAAAGCTAGGGGAAGAGCTAAGTATCGCCAAACACAAAATAGTAATGAGAACCATCTGTGATGCCTTTTTTGTGAGGCTATGCAATATGCAGGAGAGTGAGAAGCAATAGTATCCATCCTAGAGGGAATCAATAGTATGAAGAGAAGGATTCTCGAGGATGTTAAGAGCATTTTGTGATCTGAAGGCAATGAGAATATTGTCAACTTGGTGCAATGGGAATCTATTTCTTATGATATTAATTCTTGTGATAAATATCTTATAGATAACATGTTGTTAGCATTTTTCAACATTTTTAGTGTAAGCATTTGTGAGATTTTACATGGGTCCCAAGATCGGAAAAATTAAGCAAGGTAGCACAACTATTAAGTCCCCATTAGGGATAATATAAAGTAGACCAACTAATAAAGAAGGTAGATTCTTCCTTTTATCAGTGAAAGGGAAAGAGGAGAGGGAATATAAGCAAGCACAACTAATGCACTTTTGAATGAACACTTTCCTACATCTATGTGTATTGTTATATCCTACACTATCTAGGATACACAATTCTCATGTAAAATAGCATAAATTTTACAATGGATTAATGATCTCATTAAAGAAGGAAATTTGGCATCATATTCACATTTGGAACGTGTGAATTACTTCAGACATCACATTTGCCAAGTTCCATTGAGAAACACATGGGTAATGGATCAAGCAAGTTACCCATCTGCAAGATATTCCCCAACCTCACAAAAATGGCTACACTAGATCATGCTTTGGCCCACATTCTAATTAATGTCATCTTGCTATAAGTGTCTCTCTAATGCTTGTATATTTGTGTTTTCTCACATAGCCTCCACAAAAGAAATATCCATAAGCATATCATAGCTCCAAACAAGTCACGACTCAATGATCTCTTGAATAAGAGAAAAACTCCTATTTAAGATCCAATTGTAACACATAGGATAAGCACTTTAGTTCTAAAAATCTATTCTCTCATCTATATATCACAATGACCATCATCATCATTACCATCATCATGATGTTAAAAATCATCATCATTACCATCATCATGACTATTAAACCAACTAAGAGCTTAAGGCACGCGCAATCCATTCTCTCATCTATGTATCAAAATGACCATAAAAAATCATGTTCATGACTATTAAACCAACTAAGAGCTTAACGCACATGCAATCATCTTCCTTAGGCATTCAACCAAGCTTGATGCACATCATCTCAAAAGATAAACAAGTAAATAAAGAAAGAGAAACTAAGATAATCCTCCATGAATACTACAAAAGCAAAACATGTTCATGAAAGACATGTTCATGGATGCCATAATAGCATCTACAATATACTTTCACCTCTTATAGAATTAGTTTCAAATCCTCATCCACTCAAATCTTTTGTTTTACCTTCATCCATAGTATAACTCAACAGGAATCGCATTTGCATTCTTCAACAACTACAAACTTCCAGATGATCTTGCTTCATCAGGACTTGCACCTTTTCCTTCTCTTTTTAATTGAGAAATGGATGATCATAGCATCTAATACCAATGGGACTATGTATGCCTAAGTGGAGTGGGTTGTAGTTATGTGCTAGCATAGTGACACATGGTGCTGCTATGTGGCAACTAATTGCAATCACCTCCTTGCATGGAGGTGGAGCTTCCTCTTGCCTACTTAAAGTCTTGTACATGAGAGTGTGACATATGTTATTGAATTGTATTCTTAGTGATCAATACAAAATTTGTGTTTCTTTATCCAACATATTGTCTCTCATCTTGATTTTGCTTTATCTTGACTCTCTAAGCTTTAATGTGGTATCATAGCCATGTTTGAGGTTCACCTTCCAAGATTTTCTTCCTCCCTATAATGTTGCCTTTCTCACTTCTATATTATAGGTGAGATATTGAGATAGAGTCAAGATAAGGAGTCCCATCTAATTAGATATTGAGAGAGTCGGTTTTCTAATCATGGTTGGCAGAATACAAGGGCAGCCTCTAGTGTCATCTTTTGAGACCTATGATCATTGCAACGTTGAATTTAGAGCTACATGAAAAATATCAACTTGAATTCTTCAACGAAGTTATAGAGGACTTTGAGGCATGGAAAATTTGTGTTGAGGGGACATCTCTATAGAATTTGTTTTCTCCAAAGCTTAAGGCTATAACCTTCAAAGTCACTTGATTTGTGGACACATAAAAGGTGTAAATTTTGGGTCAATTATCTTCTGTCCTAATGTTCTAATACAAGTCAATTAAAAGGTGGACTGGGCCGGTTCTGGCCTCTTTTAAGGGGGTATATTTTGGGCAACTTCTTTGTCATGTCCTTCGTTATCTTTATAAGTTTGCAATTTTTTGTATATCATTACTTAGTGGGTTTTTACTCTACTTGCCACAAGAATTGTCTTAGTGATTATTAGGGGCAAGGCTCATGGCTCCCAAGAGAGAGTAATTCAACAAAAAAATCACATGCACTAAAATCTTTGCAAGGATGTGTCTTATGCATATATCTTTATTTCTTGATAATCTTATTGTGGCCTTACATATTCTATGTGTATTATGGAATTACTTTTGTCATAAAAAACTTTTCAAAGACATGGGCACATGTGTGTGTGCTCTACATGGTTCTAGGTGTGAACCCAACTTGGTGCATATACATTAGGATTGGTGTAAATTTTTGAGGTTTACTTTATGGACATGGCATAAGTGGTAGTATGTTACATGTGGTGTAACCGAATTTGATAAACCTTGTACAAATTTTTTAAAAATAAACCTTGTAAAAGAATCTCTTTAGCTAGTGGGGACATTCTATATTCTTAGTCAGCTCTTAGTGATTCCTTAGTCAAAGCGCACCTTGTGTGGTATGGATGTTTGATCAAGAAAGAGGGTTGAGAAATATAAAATCATACCATCCAATAGGGCCAATGCATGATTTGGTATATCCATTTTTTGTGAAGTTCAAGGAATATATTGCATATGACTAACTTGCTCAATTCGTAACTTATGCATTTCTCAATCGAGTTTGACAATCTTGGTGTCTAAACTAATCTACACATACTAAAGTTGAATTTGAAGGCAAAAAATTACACAATTGGAATCTTGAATGATACCATTAAACTATTACAAATGCTATAATGCCTATTAAGCATGCAACTTGGATTGTTTAGGATATCCATAAAATTTTAAAACATCAAATAATGGTTCTACACATATATGGAAGCAATTGTTTATTTGAAAGTTCTCTACTTAAGCTTCCCACAAACCAAAGGAGGCAATTGTGCACATACCTTTGAGGGCAAAATTAATAACTTATTTGCATTTGGTTGGAAAGGCAAACTTTTTGAAAAAATGTACTCCAAACTTATGAAGCTAGTGCATGGTGGTTTTAAAACTTTGATGTTTGTTGAAATTTGTAATTTAGTTCACCCATAAATGCATGCACTAGGAAGACCTAAATGCATATAGATGCAATGCTCTTTGAATAGATCCCACATTATTTATCATTTTGCATCAGTCGCTTTTAAAGTCACTACCTTGAAATGAGGCTCATAAGCGTGTCAAAGTTGGTTCCATTTCTTAATCCACATCATCAAACCCGCTAATGATGCATTTTTTCTTTTTCTTTTTTTCTCCATTTTGGTCTTCTTTGCACTTTTTTAGGGGCACAAGTTGGTGACATGTTCAGCCGGAGGTGGCAAAACATGATCGTCTCTTTTTACCAAAATTCAACAACTCCCACTATTGCATTCAAAATTGGCATATTTGCAACAACCCTGCGACACATGAGTCACAGCCAGGACTACGCATGCTATCTACATAGATGTGTAGATGTCTAGATGGTAATGGATCAATGAAGATGAAAGAGGAGACTACAATCATGCTATGCACTAGTTACACAATAACTATTGACTGATGCAAAACTACACAGATGTGCAGATGGTAATGGATCAATGAAGATAAAAGAGGAGATTACAATCTTAATGTTATGCAGCAATTATGGAGCAACTATGGACTGATGCAAAACTATACGGACATAACTAGACTACCAATAGGAGATAGTGACATGGGAAAGGGCACAAAAGGATTAATGCTAGCCAATAGAATCACTGTCTGAGATCGTTGTTGCATGGCAAATTGGTATACAAAAGTGCAACCTGACTAGTAGCAGGCTGGGGATAGATGCAATGGACTACACATGGACCACAAGGATAGAAGAGTAGATCAATTCCAATGTAGGACTCACGTGGAACTAGCAAGAAATGTGCATGCTAGAAGCAATAGCAAAGAGACACTAAGGGTCAAACAATGGAGTACAACAAACATGAATAGCATGCCTTAATTAATGCATGGGAAGATTGCCATCATAGTTGATGTGATATATATGTTGCAATGCTGAGACACACGATATGCGGTTAAAATCATGGATGGAAGGTAAATATGCCTTTTTCCTTGCTTCTCCTAGAACCTTTTTTCAGGTCCTTACGCTTCCCCTTCGCTTTCGTTAAGTACCCCATAGGAGATTTGATAGGCAACATTCGCATTCCGTCATGGACTCTATTGTGGCACCCCTCTTTTAAGGTGTCTAGAGTCTAATAAGGTTAATTCATAAATTGGAGTGTAAAATGCACTTTTAAGTCCTCCAAGAGATAAGACACAAAAGCAAAATGCCACAAGCATTCAAATTAATGCAAACACGCAACAAGGGAGATAATTCACAGAAGGATGAAGTTGCTAGGATCCAAGGATCACAAAGGGAGCTTCTAAGAATAGAATTTGATGATAGTTAGAACATGGCTTATGTCGAGGGGGGTTGTTAGAATATACTCAATCATGAGTGAGTGTATGAACGTGCAAGGACAAGGGATAGAGCTAAATAGAACCTCACCTTAGTTTGACACATGGAGAATGTGATAGGGGCTTAATCCCACATACAAATTTGGTTATCCAATATCACGGTATATGAAGCCTTGATGGAGAGGACCTCCAATACCTCAGATCTAATTTTAAGGAGTTTAGGTTCTTGGAGCACCAAGGCATAGGCCCTTTTTCGATGAAAATACCAACGCTTTTTACATTAAATTTTTTTTTTAACGGGCGCAAATGTCGTTATTAAAGTCGTTAAAAGCGTCGAAAAAGAACCGTCGCTATAAAGCATCGCTATATAGCGACGCTGTTAAATGTCGCTATATAGCGACACTGATATTCGTCGTTTTTTATAACAAAATTTCCCTTGCGAAAAAGGTGATACAAAATCGCTCAAATGAAATGATCGAGCAACAAAAGCATATACATGTTGAACATATACAACATTGTTTGTTACAAAATTACCCTTTCGAAAGGGTGATACAAAATTGCTCAAACGAGCAGATATACAAAATGACATACATGGTGAAGAAAATGCAAACTACTACTACTACTACTACTACTACTACTACTACTACTACTACTACTACTACTACTACTACTACTACTACTACTACTACTACTACTACTACTACTACTACTACTACTACTACTACTACTACTACTACTACTACTACTACTACTACTACTACTACTACTACTACTACTACTACTACTACTACTACTACTACTACTACTACTACTACTACTACTCATCCGAATCGTCCTTGTCCTCGTCCTCGTCTTGTTGGCCTGATCCTTGGTCCTCGTGAGCTCGCCTTCTTCTTGATCCTCGTCACGTGCGTCTGATCCCTGGCCCTGGTGATCGCTCGCCTCCGATGATGGGACGCTTGAGCTTTGACCCTAAGAGTGAACTATATAAATTGAAAATTAGATTGGAACTTAAAGAATAAAACAATTTAAAAAGTGAGATTACAAGTAGGAGTAGACTTATACCGTGCGAGCAGCCACCTCAGCCCAATCGACCGTCGCTCCCATTGCCTCTTGCTCAATAAACCACGGCTTTGTTCCTATGCAAAATGCGCATCGCGTCTCTCCATCTGTAGGAAGACGACCCATTCCAGCTTGCTGTGGATCCAATTTACGAGAGTTAGAGTTAGCTAAAGTGCATGTAATATGTAGTAAAACAAATAGAACAATACATTAAATGAGAAGAAGTAGACTTACCATGGTTGCCTCGAATGTCAACCATCCGCCTGCACCAAAGTGCGAAGTACCTACAATGTCCAGCCATCTCTTCGCAGCCCTCCTCTGGCCCTCGAACATTTTGGGATGGTCCCTATTCTACTTCTTGAAGAACTTCCAATTAGCTTTGTCTGCCCAGCTGGGTTTAGCCAACCCCTTTGTGATGGAAGTACGCAAGGTTGATCTACGATGCTTTAAGACCAAACCCATGCACTCTCGCATATAATCCTCATTAAACTCTGAATTTGGTGGGTTAGGATATTTTTGTTTTAATTCATTGATGACTGCCTCTCGACCGCTTGCTTCTTTTGGTCATCTTGATACTGCCAATCGGTAGCAATGCCGCTTTTGAAGTGATGGCTTATCAACCGCCTCATGGTGGCCATCACTGCTTTGCCCTTTCTATCTTCTATTATCTCTCCAACAGCCATGATTTGATAGGAGAGATCCCATGATGAGTAAGGAGGACTGATGGTAGCATAGTTAGAAGGAGTGGAAGCTGTGTGCAAGCGCTTCCGGAGCGAGAAGTAGCAGTGGGAGCAGGAGAAGGCAAGGGACCTGACTGATACTATGTCTCCGGACCAAGTGGAGACCTATAGGAATGTGAGTGTGCTGACTCGTCTACATCTCCCAAGTTAGCACAACATAAGCTGCCCTTCCTACTCTTCCTTCCCTTACGAGAGGCACGTGTAGGTGATGACCCCTCGGTCGAAGGGGCATGAGGGGATGGCTGGGCAGTACATCCAACATGCTCATGCATAAGCATAAGCATGAACAAATTGTCTGCTGAGCCCCTGGCTGAGAAGTTACCGCAAGAAGATGCCATCACGTAGTCTTTTTTTAATCTTCACACTCCCTCTGCCTAGTGTTGCTTCCCATTGCATCAATCACATAGCCAGAGTAACTAGTGGTCCCATTAGAAGAAAAGGTTTAGGGAGGATTTGAAGAAAGAGGACTTAGTGAGGAGTTGAAGGAAGAAAACTATTTGCCAAGGCAAAGGCAATGCAAATGTCATAATTGAAGATGATCAACCTGCTGGGTTTGTTTTGTGGTTGACAAAGTTAATAATGAGAAGGTTTATGGTTTCTAGAAATTGCACTTAATGATGATGTAATTCTTCACCTATTGAAAGTCGTGATTTGGACGATTGATATTACTTGTATATTGTGTTGCCCTATGATTAGTTGACCACTTTCTTATAACTCTTCAACTATTGAAGGTAAAAATTATTTAGTGTGTATGTATATTGCCTTGAGCTAAGTCAGGTTCTACCTGAGTTGTTCCCCAAAATGATTGTAATAATCATGTATTTCAGACCAATTCAAAAGTCAAGAGAAATGTAACAATGAAGATGAAGAGTGGGAGTGACATATACACATGGGGAGGGAAAGGAAATATACACATCGGGAGATGGAGGAAAAAGGAGAGACTCTAATGAGAAAAGGGGGAGAGACTTCCTAGCTTAATTGGAGAGAATGGAGGCATATAAATGAGAGAAGACATGAACAATTGAAGGTGTCACTGAGGTATATGTCCTTACTCGCATACCTTTAATTCATAGCCAATTGCTTCCCTCATTAATTGGGATCCCACATGCATAGAGTGGATGAGAGAATCTTCCATGTGAGCATCTTAGCTATATACCTCTCAATGCCTTTGGCCTCATTTTCCTCATAAATCAAGATCCAATACCAAACGTCAAGATTGAATGACTCACCTCCTTGGAACCTTTCCGAATTTTATAATGCACGTATGACACCTATGAGGACAAGTGGAAAAATTATTAGATCTCTTGTACTATGAACAACTATTCCATTCAATGCACACATGGGGCCATCCACATGGAAAGGTTGGCACAAGAGAGTGCTTTCTACACTCAACTATGGGTCTATAGCCCTCCTATTCTATATTATTCAAGCTACTTAATATAACATTAAATTTTTTTAACTATTCATAGCACATGTATATGAGGAAGCACAATCAAAGTGACATACTTTGAATACGTATCTAAGTCAAACTTTGACTGTATCTGAGTCAAACTTTGACCCTCATTATACATATGATGATATTGGTACTATGAAGATGTGCATGCAAATATTTGTGTTTAGAGAGAGCTGATTGGCTAGGGATGAGAGATGCTTTGATGCAAGAAGTGTTTCACCACGAACTAGCTAGCATATGCCTAGGCTTGCCCAAAAGCCATGCCTTGGACAAGAACCATAGTCGTGCCATAGTGGCAAACTGCGGAGTGCACACTACCATGTTTCTTGCTAGAATTAGCATAGTATGTTGCATGAAAATAGCTATCATGTAATAGACCACCCCCGTGGTTGATTTGGGGCACCAAGCTAGTTGACATGTGCCACTATGGCAGTAGTCACGAGTTGAGGTAGTAGAGTAGCGATCCCACTCACGACCAGAATAGTTTAAGGGTGTTTATACACTATGGGCGCCCAAGATGTAATAAATGCATCTGGACCGTGGGCTCCCTCAATCTTGCCCGTCCATGAGCCTTGGCATGCCCACATTTGGGCAATTGTGTAAACACTCTTAGAATCTTAGAGTTTTTCAAATTTCTTGCAAATTCTAGAGACGTTGACAGTTTTGTTTTCTTGTCAACCTCACAATTTTTGTGTGATTGAGTGATGCATGAGGTCGTTCTTGAAAATTGATTTCGTTGACATGCTACTACTCAACGAGACTCGTGGAGATTCACGGTCATTGCTTTTGGCATAGGATCAAAGTAGAACACCAGATTCAATGTATGGACGTGCAGGCACGTTCGTGTCTTCGGTTCGTTGTTAGAAATTTCTCCCGACGACGCTCATTTTCCATCAGGATTCCTTCTCTTCGACTCCAACTTCCAAGAGCGTTTCGATTTTTTTAAAACAGAAAATTAGCTTGACGTGAAACCGAAGTTCGAACCGCCCGCCTGATGACTAATTTATGGCTGCGAGTTTTTGACTCAGGACGTGTTACACATGTGATGCTCTAGAAGAGAGCATAGGTAAACACATCACCACTCTCGTGGCTTTCTCTGGCTAGCTCTACTTGGTGCTCCGCCCGAAGAGCTCCCTATGAGCAAGATGGCCGTATGTGTAGGTCGAGACCGATCTGGTTCTAGAGTTAATTGAGAGTAGGAAGGGATGCAGCAACAAAGCATTAGACTGAGCATAGAGTTAAGAGGAATATATCTGTGGATTGGGAAAGTGTGTGAGTGCTACGTAGAAATTTTGATTCCTTCTTGTGTCTGTATAAATCCAAGCCTTTGGGTCCCTGCAAGATGCCGTGTAAACGACCGAGTGACTTCTATCAGTTGGAGAATGCGTTACGATCGTTCTTCACTGTGTTGGCTACGCATATTCTCGCTGGAGAAGTTGATACAACGCTTGCGGATGCCACTATCTTGGAAAAGATCTCCTGGTTAATCAGATACTTCAATCCTGTTAATCTATGCTGGCGGTACTACTCAATTCTGGCGTACAGATGCATGGCCACGAAATGGACAGAGAAGCAGGTAGCACTGATAAACTATGAAGCTTATCCTTACAGACCTCCAATACCTTATATCGTGGGAGATATGATCGAAAATTATCACGTCAAAAGGCTGGAAATTTCGGGGATACAAGTCCTGCTCTCCTTTGTGGCCGCATATCAGGGGATACTTGCAATACAATATGCGGCCATCTCGAGCGCAGGCATTGGGTTTTTACCATCGATCACAAAGCCCTTAGCGATAATAGGACTGTTCCGCGTAATGGTTTCACATTGGATTGCAAGCAAAGTCTACGTAAAGCCATACCCGTATCCTGCAGTACAGGCCGATATCGAGTTGACTGGGTACAGATCGAATAAGATTGTTACATTCTCTTGGGTCGTTGCTTTGGTGGGTCTAGTGATTCTGTCATTCTGGCCATACATCGGGTATCCTCAATCCAGCATCCCGCAGAAACATTACATGGATCTTAGCATACAATCGCTCTACCAGTACGTGGCCATTTCTATGCTCCTTTTTCATGCAGTTTCGCTGTCGCTCGGATCCAAAGGTCTAGGTAATAGGCTGGTATGCTTCGACCACTGGCTTTACAAACTCCAAACGTGCGGGTTTGTTCTCATTTTGACGGGGACATTCGTGTTTGGAATTGTGGATTTTGTGCAGCATGATTACTATCGAAATTGTGAGTTCTAGTTGTTGAAATGTAGATGTTAGAATTATTAATGTAACTCCAAAGTATAGATTATTAAGTCAGTAATCACAACAGCTAGATTAGTTGCTCTCGACGGACTTTTCTGTTAGCACTCAGATGTATTCTCTATATAAGCCGTGGGATCTTCTTCAATAGACAATCATCATCGTTTGGCCATTCTTGTTTTCTCAGCGCTTTCACTTCTTTCTCGAGCATTCTCCTTTTCTTGTCGTTCTTAGTCTCTGTTTTCTTAGAGTAAATGGGTGTGACCAAAAGTTCCGCCTGAATGACATGAGACATGTACAATAGTCATGGTTTGTCGAGCTCCTGGGTTGATGGAAGTACAATGATGTACAAAAGAGGTCGATGTTTCATGGCATTACAATGGGTGCTCCATCCTTTTTTGGATTTACGATTTCACTCGTATGTTATCATGGTGATCAAGGAGGAGTACTGACATAAGGAAGGAGGAAAACAGAATACGTGAGTGCGGAGTTTTCAGTAGAAAAAGAAAACGGAGATGCTCCTTTTATTTGTTTGAATAGTTCTTAAACAATGTTAGCTTCTTGACACCTTTCGTATTCAATGACATGCCTTTGCTTCTTCATGAATTCTTTTGTCTGATGGTTCACTCGTATTTGCGCCTAGGAGCACTGTGTAATGTTCACCTCTAGGATTTCCAAACTGGATATTCGTGTCATGTTCAGGATCTGTTCTGTCTGGTGGTTCATGGTTAATGTCGTGCATAGCAGAGCTTACAAATAATGGACATAGCTGAGTGTTGGATTGCCATTCTTATTTAGTTCTTAAACAATGTTCGATTCAACATCTTTCGTATTCAGTGACATGCCTTCACTTCTTCAGGAATTATTTTGTCTGATGGTTTACTCGTATTGGCGCCTAGGAGCACTGTGTAATGTTCACCTGATCTAGGATTTCCAAACTGGATCGTGTCATGTTCAGGATCTGTTCTGTCTGTTGGTTCATGTTTAATGTGGTACATAGCAGAACTTACAAATAATGGACATAGCTGATGGTTGGATTGCCATTCTTATTCTTTTTGTACACTAATTTGTAAAGTTGAAGAGACTTTCGTTTTGCTACGAAAACGAAAACACGATATGCTCTGCTATTATCCTTGAGGACATCCCGGTAAGGCACTGTGAATTCATGGATTATCACTTCAATTCGGTGGAACTCCTCGAGCTTGGAACTCTTATATTCAGAACTATTGTCGATATTAATGTGAGACGTGTGCTTGGATGAACTGACAACCTAATGTCGTGTGCTGCATAGATCTAAGGATTGGGTAGTACAATCTGCTTAATATATTGTTGACTTGATGTAAGATCGACTCCATGAGTCAAGGAGACAAGTGTATGCAGGCAGGGAAAGGAAGCCACTATGTAGGGCTCTGTTTCTCACGGAAAAGTATATAGTTTTCGCTGCTTTCTGATATCCGGAAGGACAATCACAACTAGAGGGAGAGAGGGCATCGAGGGAGGTTATGAGTGTGTGTGTGTGTGTGTGTCTGAGAGAGTGAGAGATCATCTGTGTAGATCGAAGAATTTTGATATTTCTGGATACTGACGGTAATGGAATTAAGCAATTACACTTCAGAGGTCTCAGAACGGTTCAAGGAAGCACTCTCTGCCAAAAGGCATGCACTATTTTGTTGGGTTTTACAGCCTTGGTAGAAGGATCTGGTAGAACATGCAACCTCTGCAAGGCAATGCATATCTTATAGAGATCCGAGTCGCTCATCCTTGCTGTGGTTGCGCTTGTGAAAGGTGCTTGTTGCTATTGAAAACAGAGTAAGAAAGGTTTCCCGAATGGTTTGACAATGCCATTTGTGGTTGCGCTTGTGAAAGGTGCTTGTTGCTATTGAAAACAGAGTAAGAAAATGTAGAGGCAAAGTAAGACAAAGAGGGCATTCAAAATCTCTACAAGCTTCCAAACTTGCTTTGTGAGAAGGAAGAAGGCACTCAGTACAATGAAACTGTCATTTAGAATGCTCAGCGTTCTTTCTGTCTATCCATCTTTAAAAGCAAGCTTTGTGATTCATCATTGTAATCCTAACTGTGTTAGACTTTGTGATGTAATTTTACCAAGTTAGTAGGCTTTCGAATTATAGGAATATAGGCCGTGTCCTGTCATGGGGGGTTGCACACTAGTGGTGTATTAAACAAACAAGTCTTCATGGGATAGAGTGTGTTGTCATAAAGAAAATAAGAGAAGCTCATAACTAGCTAAATTATGCAAAGATGGTCCATTAATTTGCTACTATGCATTGTAAAAGGTAAAAACTAATCTTGTACGTGTGTAAATGAATCAAGGAAGCACATAATGGCCCTATAAAGGTTAAAGAAGTTATGTTTAAGAGGTAGCCAAATAAGAATATTTAAGATTTCACACATGATGGAACAATGATCAAATACAATGTTGTTTTGGACTTAAATAAGAATATTTAAGATTTCACACATGATGGAACAAAATTCAAATACAATGTTGTTTTGGACTTCAAAGACTTTAATGACATCTATTGTTGTAGCATGCCATTCTTTCTATCATATTTCAAACTATTACATCTCTACTGATTGATGATTCCAACTTGAGTATGAAGTCAAGCATATATTATCTAGTCTTGAGACATCATTATATGTACATCGTCTTTCATCTACAAGTTTCATTCCACATATAGCGCCTATTGTGTGTAAGGACTTAAAAATAATAATTTCATCTTCAATGTTGTCTTTGTCTTTTTGTAATCATCACTTGGTATTAGTTATTTTTTTATGTGACTTAATTTGTATCGCACGTAACTAGAACTTAGGTGTAAAACATGCCATGCATTCTTCCACCATTGAACTACAATATGATCACCTAAAGATCTTTCTCTATCCCAATGTCAAGTTTAACTTGTTTTTTTTATCACATGATAATTTATCCCTCTTTGAAATAAATATGTGGTGATCAAGATGTCTTTTTTTAGTAGATCTATTTCTCATTGTCTTGGCTCTTATGATGAATATTCTTTGGATAACATGTTGTTAGCCTCGTTGTTAGCGTTTTTCAAATGTTTTAGTGTAAGCATTTGCAACAGTTTACATAGGGCTCAAACTTGGAAATTTTCAACAAGGTAGAACAACTATTAAGTCCCCATCAGTGATAATTTTACATAGGTCCCCAAAGATTCAACAAGGTAGCACAACTATAAAGTCCCCATTGGGGATAATATAAAGTAGATCAAATTAATAAAGAAGAGTGGAGAAATATGAAAGCACAAATAATGCACTGGTTTAATGATCTCATTCAAGAAGGAAATTTGGTCTCATATTCCACTTTGGAAGGTGTAGCTTACTTTAGGCCCCAAGTTTGCCAAGTTCCAATAAGAAACACATGGGTCGATCAAGCAAGTTGTACCCATATGCAAGATATTCCCTAACCTCAAAAAAATGGCTATACTAGATCATGATTTGGCCTACAAGGACATTGTAATAGACCTCATCTTGCTACATTTGTCTCTCCAATGCTTGTATATCATGTTTTCTCACATGGCTGTTGGGATATTTGTGATTAAAGGATTGATTTAAGCTACATGTGTGCATCCAGTAGCAGTCACATGTGTGTGTGTGTGTGTATAGTGAAGCACACTTAATGCTATGGACCATGACACAGGTGATGATGTAGTAGAAGGCATCCTCTTCAAGAGGTGCCAATGATTTAGGAAGGCCCTATGATGTAGGGTTGATTGCCTTTGATGTAGGAGAGGTGCCTACGGTCTAGGGCACTCTCTCTCCCACTCTATAAATGAGAGGCTTCTCTCTTACAATCAATAGAACACACTTTTGGATTCTTCTTGTGTTCTCACCTCTTGTCATGATACATCTCTTCTCTCCCACCACTCCCCAACATGTGGTATCAGAGCTGTAGGTTCTAGAATACCCTTTAGCCCCCTAATTGCCAAAGCATCATCTTCTTCCCATCTATCTCCTTCTTCATATTTCCTTCCCTGTTCTGCCCCAATTTTTGCTAGAGCTTGTTTGGCCTTGTTTCTAGACCATTTCCTTAGCCCTTTAAGTTGTAGTTTTCCCTTGATAGGGCGAACCTCTGGCTCAGAGGAATTAGAGAAATATCCTCTTTGCTGCCCATGCCATGACACTTACTCTGTCCAGTGACCTTATGCCAAATTCTCCTTATTGGAGACGAATTTCACCTAACCCTCCTAGAATTTTTTAAGCGACCCTTTGAGAAAGATGCTGATGAATTTTGAGCACTAATGCTCCAATGGATGAGGAGAAATCAACAAAAAAGTAGTCAATCTTGCTTAAGCTCTCCTGGGTGGCATTGTGCCATTTTGCACCTATCCTTGTTGGTCGCCCTAGGCTTTTATAAAAACTTCACTTTGGCTTCAAAATCCCTCCCAAATTTTCTTTAGGATGTTTGAATTGAGGTCTCCAATTTTATCTATTTTTACACTATAATTTTGGACAGTTTTGGTGATTGGATGCTTGATGCAAGCTTGAAAGAGTATTGATGATGATTTACTAAAGTTCTCATCAAAGGGAAAGTACTTGAAGCATGCAAGCATTGTGGAAACACCAATTGACAAAGATTGCTCTAGGATCAATCCTTGCACTTATTGTGGCCAAAACAAGGCCAAAACAATCACTCGAAGAAGTTTTGCAATGAGAAGAAGAAAGTCAAGGCAAAGATGGTTGAAGAAAGAACTCCATCAATCAATGAAGTAACACATTTTGTGGTAGCATCAACAAATGAAGAAACAGAATTTGTAAAGGAAGATAAATATTAGACCTTCTAAATTCCAACAGGCTTTGAACTTTTGTCATCACTTGGTCATGTAAAAAAGGAATGTTATGTGTTTTTAGTCCTTATAGTCTCTATGAATCTCCTCTGGTCACCATATTATGTAGGCCATGTGATATGTCTTTGTCCCCATGGTACCTCTTATAGACATGAGAAACTAGATCTACACGAAGGCCTAAGATTAATCCTTATACATGCAAGAGAGATAACCATTTGGGGGGGGGGTGGGGTTTACCCCATTTTATAAACTTTGAATCTTGGGCACCCTTGTTAGCATGAGATCCTAGCCATCGATTTATCCTTGACCACCATGAGATGGCATGTGAAACTATGTGACTAGATGTATCCTTGACATAGCATGAGGGAGACCCTTGAGGGGGGTATGTTGGAATATCTATGATTAAGGGATTTCTCCAAGGTGCATGTGTACACGCATCTAGTAGCAGTCACATGTGTGTGTGTATAAAGAAATAAGTGTCTGTGTGTGTGAGATACATTTACTAATCAAATTTATTATGTATATGTGTGTGTAGTGAAGCATACTTAGTGCTATGGACCATGACACAGGTGATGATGCAGTAGAAGGCACCCTCTTCAAGAGATGCCAATGATTTAAGAATTCCTTATGATGTAGGGCTGATTTCCTTCGATGTAGGAGAGGTGCCTAGGACACCCTCTCTCCCACTCTATAAATGAGAGAATTCTTTCTCAATCAATAGAACACTCTTCTAGATTCTTCTTGTGTTCTCACCTCTTGTCATGATGCATCTCTTCTCTCCCACCACTCCCTAATAATAGCCTCCACACAAAATATATCCATAAGCATATCATAGCTCCAAACAACTCACGACTCAATGATCTCATGAATAAGAAAAATCTTAAAAGATCCAATTGTAACACATAGGAGAAGCAATTCCAAAAAACTATTCTTAAAAATCATTTCCTCATCATCATGAATGTTAAACCAACCAAGAGATCAAGGCGCATGCAATCACCTTTCTTACGAATTCAACCAAGCTTGATGCATCACCATCTCAAAAGATAAATAAATAAATAAATAAATAATCCATCACATGTGAATACTCCAAAAATATAACATGATCATGAAATCCAAGTTCATGGATGCCATAATAGCCTCTGTAATATACTTTCACCTCTTGTAGAATTAGTTTCAAAGCCTCATCCACTCAAATATTCTATTTTACCTTCAAACATAGTATAACTCAATAGGAACTCCATTTGCATACTTCAACAACTACAAACTTCCATATTGACCTTGCTTCTGTGGGGGTTAAAGGTCACTGTGCCTTTACCCCGGTTATGTACAATACTCAAACACATATATAAATGAATGAAAAAGAAGATTAGGGTGGTTCTGCACCCACCAAAACTTGTGTGGCTCTCTGTTTCTCTGTCTCCCTCTTCTGTTCTTGCTTCCGTAAACTTGTGTGGCTCTTTGTTTCTCTCTCTCCCTCTTCCATTCTTGCTTCCGTTGAGAGCACTCTGAACTGGTATCAGAGCCCGAGTGATCTAGCTGAGCGTGCGTGAATGCTTGAAGCTCAGCAACTCTGTGGGAGGAAGGAGAAGCTCAGTGGGAAGCTTTGTGGGTGACTTTACTTGCATCCGAGTGTGCAGAGACCTTGGAGGAACCTTTGGAAAAGTCACTTTGGTTTTGTGAAGTGGTTTTGAGAGCATGTTAAGTGTTTTCAAAGAAAAAGTCGTTTTTTGAGCTTTTCCCTGTTCCGTTCGATGATAGAGACTCAGTATTGACTTATAGAGGCAACTATTGCTTTCTTTTGGTATCTGCTTCACTTCAGGACCTTGGAAACACCTTCATTCTTGAATCTCGGATCATTTCATTGGATTTTTGACTCACTGTGTCATTTTCTACGTTTTTCTGCTCGGGTGTTGGAACTCAAGTTTGGAGCAACCATTTGTAGATCTGTCAATTCCGGTGGACTCAAAAGGTCCTAAAACTTCTATGTTGCTCATCATTCGCACTCTGGTGGAGTTTATAAACAGCTCTGTTTCCAAAAACGTTTTTCAGTTCGTGTGTTGGACCCAGTGATTGAGACCACGGTTTCCAAAACCGTCTATCCCATTGGGTTTCGGATGCCCAAAAACCCCTAGCTGTCAGTTCTTATGTGATTCGATGGAGGATTTTCAGAGTTATAGATCTCTGTGTATTCGATTTCATCTCTCTGTTGTGCATTTTTCATTCTAAGGTTTTGAAACCTTAGATTTATGCCACATGGCAGTGGATAAGTGTTGACTCTCATTTCTCACTCATCGGTTGGGATTTTGAAGTTCTGGCAGAAGAGAGATATTTGTAGATTCTCTTGCTGAGTCCGATTATGCAATGGCGCCCATGTTTTGAGGCATCTCAGGTTCTATTTTCATTAGCGATCATTATCATGAGACTATGATTTCTTGAGAATACCTTATGCAGATCACTCTGGTTGTAGTTTGAGCAGTGTGCACTCATTCGTGGTGTGCATTGGGTTGCAGTGGATGATTTATAGGCCATTTGGATGCATTGCGGTCCCTATTGGATGCGCTGATAGGCCCAAATTGCCTTGTGGGATGCTATTTTTATGGACGCTTTGCACATGGATGCTATTTTATGCTAAGGGATAGCTTTGACACATTGCAGGTGATGCACTGATAGTGCTATGCTCTCTTGGATGAGATATTATTAATGCATATGCCAGTGGACGGTGTTTATGCTTGAGTCATTTGGCACTTATTGGTATTTTGGATTACCATTGCAGTTGGCAGTTTCTTTTGGGCAGATTTGCTCATATGGATGCATAGTATATGCACATGAGTCAAATGCTTTGAGACATGAGTTTTGGTGATATTTCACTCTATATTGGCATACACATTTGGGTGCACCTCACTACAAGGCATAGGCCATTTTCCGACGGAAATACCGACGCTTTTTACATTAATTTTTTTTTTCACGGGCGTAAAGGTCGCTATAAAAGTCGTTAAAATCGTCGAAAAAGGAGCGTCGCTATAAATCATCGCTATATAGCGACGCTGTTAATCGTCGCTATATAGCGACGATGAAAACGTCGCTATATAGCGACACTGTTAATCGTCGCTATATAGCGACACTGGTAAACGTCGCTATATAGCGACGATTAACAGAAGTAAAAAAAAAGGTTTAGTGGGGCTAAACAGGGCTTCCTTTTGGCCCTGTTTAGCCCCACTAATCCTTTTTTTTTTTTGTAATTACAAAAGAAAGTTTTTAATAACAAAATTTTCCTTGCTTGCAGGATGATACAAAATTGTTCTTGTGAACGATGAGGAAGAAATGCATATACATATACAACTGTGTTTGTAACAAAATTACCCTGTGAAAGGGCGATACAAAATTGCTCAAACGAGCGGATATACAATGAGCTACTACTACTACTAATCCGAATCCGAATCCGAATCGTCTTGATGGCCTATTCCTTGGTCCTCTCGACACCTGCGTCTTCTCCCTCGTCCCCGACACCTGCGTCTTCTCCCTCGTCCTCGGCACCTGCGTCCGATCCTTGTCCCTGTTGATCGCTCGTCTCTGATGATGGGACGCTTGAGCTTTGACCCTAAGAGTGAACCATATAAATCGAAAATTAGATTGGAACTTAAATTAAAAAGTTAGATTACAAGTAGGAGTAAACTTATACCGTGCGAGCAGCCACCTCAGCCCAATCGACTGTCGCTCCCATTGCCTCTTGCTCAATGAACCACGGCCTTGTTCCTATCCGAAATGCGTGCCGCGTCTCTGCATCCGTAGGAAGTCGACCCATCGCAGCTTGCTGTGGATCCAATTTACGAGAGTTAGAGTTAGCTAAAGTGCATGTAATATGTAAGTAAAACAAATAGAACAATACATTAAATGGGAAGAAGTAGACTTACCACGGTTGCCTCGAACGCATACCGTCCGCCTGCACCAAAGTGCGAAGTACCTACGACGTCCAGCCGTCTCTTCGCAGCCCTCCTCTGACCCTCGAACATTTCGGGATGGTCCCTATGTTGCTTCTTGAAGTACTTCCAATCAGCTTTGTCTGCCCAGCTGGGTTTAGCCAACCCCTTTGTAATGGAAGTACGCAAGGTTGATCTGCGATGCTTTAGGACCAAACCCATGCGCTCGAGCATATAATTGTTATTAAACTCCACATTTGGCGGATTAGGATATCTTTGTTTTAACTCATCGATCACCGCCTGCTTCTTTTGGGCATCTTGATACCGCCAATCGATATTTATGCCGCTCTTGAAGTGATGACTCATCAACCTCCTCATGGCGGCCATCACTGCTTTGCCCTTTTTGTCTTCTATTATCTCTCCGGCAGATGTGATTTGATAGGAGAGATCCCCTGATGAGTAAGGGGGACTGACGGTAGCAGAGTCTGAAGGAGTGGAAGCTGCGCGACCGCTTCCGGATCGAGGAGTAGCTGTGGGAGTAGGAGAGGGAAAGGGACCTGACTGATACTGTGTCTCCGGACCAAGTGGAGACCTAAAGGAGCGTGAGTGTGCTGACTCGTCTACATCTCCTGAGTCAGCACAACATGAGCCGCCCATCCTACTCTTCCTTCCCTTGCGGGAGGCATGCGCAGGTGATGATCCCGCGGTCGAAGGGGCGCGAGGGGATGGCTGGGCAGTACGTCCACCCGTCGGTATAGGGGAAGGAATTGCGGAGGTCCTCTGAGAGAGCAGAGAGAAGAATCTCGCTGCCTCCTCATCGCTCATCTGCGCTACAAACTCGTCGGGAGTCCCGACAAAGCCATGCGCGGCTAGCAAAGGAGTCCCCTGAGGGGTAGTCGCAGTGCTACGTGGAAGAGGGGTCGGACCAGGGGTAGTCGCAGTGCTAGGACCGAGAGGAGTCGGACCAGGGGTACTCCTCGGGGTAGTCGCCTGAGAGGAATCAAAGTCCTCTGGAGCATATAGATCGTGAGCTCTCCTCCTGCGAGGCTGTTCGTACTCGTCGGATGAGCGACGTGATCCCATATCTAACATAGACACAAACACGAAAACAGAAAACAAAAAACAAACATGAGCATTCTCATAGGCATAGGCATAGGCAAGAAGAAAGAAGAGGGAAATGAAAGAAGAGGGAAAGGAAAGAGGGAAAGAAGAGGGAAAGATAAGAGGGAAATGAGATGTAAAGGAAAGAAAAGAATGAGAATGAGGAAATAGAGAATGACAGAAGGGGGAAATAGAGAATGAGAATGAGGAAATAGAGAATGAGAGAAGGAGCTTATGCTCATGCGGAAAAAGAGAAAGAGCTTATGCGGAAAAAGAGAATGAGAGAAGCATAAGCTTCTCCTTTTCTCTATTTTCGCATAAGCTCATGCAGAAACAAGCATAAGCTCATGCTCATGCATGAGCATAAGCTCATGCTTATGCTCATGCGAAAAAAGAGAAGGAGCTTATGCGGATGCGGAAAAAGAGAGAGAGCTCATGCGGAAAAAGAGAATAAGAGAAGCATAAGCTTCTCTCATTCTCTATTTCCGCATAAGCATGAGCTCATGCTTATGCTTAAGCATAAGCTCATGCTCATGCATGAGCATAAGCATGAGCTTATGCTTATGCTTATGCGGAAACAAGCTTAAGCGGAAACAAGCTTATGTGGAAACAAGCTCATGCGGAAACAAGCTTATGCGGAAACAAGCTCATGCGGAAATAAGCTCATGCGGAAACAAGCTTATGCTCATGCGAAAAAAGAGAAGGAGCTTATGCGGAAAAAGAGAATGAGAGACGCATAAGCTTCTCCCTTTCCCTATTTCCGCATAAGCTCATGCGGAAACAAGCATAAGCTCATGCGAAAAAAGAGAAGGAGCTTATGCTCATGCAGAAACAAGCTTATGCGGAAACAAGCTCATGCTTATGCTCATGCGGAAAAAGAGAATGAGAGAAGCTTATGCTTCTCTCTTTCTCTATTTCCGCATAAGCTCATGCGGAAACAAGCATAAGCTCATGCTCATGCATGAGCATAAGCTCATGCTTATGCTCATGCGGAAAAAGAGAAGGAGCTTATGCGGATGCGGAAAAAGAGAGAGAGCTTATGCGGAAAAAGAGAATAAGAGAAGCATAAGCTTCTCTCATTCTCTATTTCCGCATAAGCATGAGCTCATGCGGAAACAAGCTTAAGCGGAAACAAGCTCATGCGGAAACAAGCTCATGCGGAAATAAGCTCATGCGGAAACAAGCTTATGCTCATGCGAAAAAAGAGAAGGAGCTTATGCGGAAAAAGAGAATGAGAGAATCATAAGCTTCTCCCTTTCTCTATTTCCGCATAAGCTCATGCGGAAACAAGCATAAGCTCATGCAAAAAAAGAGAAGGAGCTTATGCTCATGCGGAAACAAGCTTATGAAAAACAAGCTCATGCTTATGCTCATGCGGAAAAAGAGAATGAGAGAAGCTTATGCTTCTCTCTTTCTCTATTTCCGCATAAGCTCATGCGGAAACAAGCATAAGCTCATGCTCATGCATGAGCATAAGCATGAGCTTATGCTCATGCGCAAAAAGAGAAGGAGCTTATGCGGATGCGGAAAAAGAGAGAGAGCTTATGCGGAAAAAGAGAAGGAGCTTATGCTCATGCGGAAACAAGCTTATGCAGAAACAAGCTCATGCTTATGCTCATGCGGAAAAAGAGAATGAGAGAAGCTTATGCTTCTCTCTTTCTCTATTTCCGCATAAGCTCATGCGGAAACAAGCATAAGCTCATGCTCATGCATGAGCATAAGCATGAGCTTATGCTTATGCTTATGCATAAGCATAAGCATAAGCATAAGCTCATGCTTATGCTCACGCGAAAAAAGAGAAGGAGCTTATGCGGATGCGGAAAAAGAGAGAGAGCTTATGCGGAAAAAGAGAATAAGAGAAGCATAAGCTTCTCTCTTTCTCTATGCTCATGCTTATGCTCATGCGGAAAAAGAGAATGAGAGAAGCTTATGCTTCTCTCTTTCTCTATTTCCGCATAAGCTCATGCGGAAACAAGCATAAGCTCATGCTCATGCATGAGCATAAGCATGAGCTTATGCTTATGCTTATGCTTATGCATAAGCATAAGCATAAGCTCATGCTTATGCTCATGCGGAAAAAGAGAAGGAGCTTATGCTCATGCGGAAAAAGAGAAAGAGCTTATGCGGAAAAAGAGAATGAGAGAAGCATAAGCTTCTCTCATTCTCTACTTCCGCATAAGCTCATGCTTATGCTTAAGCATAAGCTCATGCTCATGCATGAGCATAAGCATGAGCTTATGCTTATGCGGAAGCATGAGCTTATGCTCATGCGGAAAAAGAGAATGAGAGAAGCTTATGCTTCTCTCTTTCTCTATTTCCGCATAAGCTCATGCGGAAACAAGCATAAGCTCATGCTCATGCATGAGCATAAGCATGAGCTTATGCTTATGCTTATGCATAAGCATAAGCATAAGCATAAGCATAAGCTCATGCTTATGCTCATGCGGAAAAAGAGAAGGAGCTTATGCTCATGCGGAAAAAGAGAATGAGCTTATGCGGAAAAAGAGAATGAGAGAAGCATAAGCTTCTCTCATTCTCTATTTCCGCATAAGCTCATGCTTATGCTTAAGCATAAGCTCATGCTCATGCATGAGCATAAGCATGAGCTTATGCTTATGCGGAAGCATGAGCTTATGCATGAGCTTATGCTTAAGCTCATGCGGAAACAAGCATAAGCTCATGCTCATGCATGAGCATAAGCATGAGCTTATGCTTATGCCTATGCTTAAGCATAAGCATGAGCATAAACTCATGCCTATGCTCATGCATGAGCATGAGCTTATGCGTAAGTTTTCGCATGAGCTTATGCGGAAATAGAGAATGAGAGAAGCTTATGCTTCTCTCATTCTCTTTTTTCGCATAAGCTCTTTCTCTTTTTCTGCATGAGCATAAGGGAAAAAAGTGAAAGGGGGAAAAATGAGAAAAAGAGAAGGGGGAAGACGGAAAGAGAGAGAGGGGAAGAGAGGGTTCCTACGCCCATTACTGCAGCTAGCGCTTAAGGCGCTAGCTGCAGGCCAATGCAAATAAAAAAAATATTAAATGGAAATAAGAGGAAGCACTTACCTGTAAAAGTATGTCCCGCTCGGTGTAGTGGACTGGCCCCACAAAAGAGAGAGTATGTCCCGCTCGGTGTAGTGGACTGGCCCTACAAAAGAGAGAAAACAACCCATTTTTTCAAATAAGATGTTAGTGGAAAGAGGAGATCACAAAAGCAACTTCTTGAAAGGAGACAAGGAAAGAGAAGATTGAGGAGACAAGGAGAAAGAGAAGGAAAGAAATACAGGAAAAAGAAGAGGTGAGTTTTCTTTCTTTCTTTCTTTCTTTCTTGAAATTTCGTTTTTGGTTTCAATCCTTTCAAATCAAGCATGAAAACTAGTTTACAACTTTAGCAATACAAGTAGAAACACTCACAAAACCAAAGCTAACAAACAAACAACCTACATTGTTGAAACAAACTCACCTCTTGAAGAACTTTCTTTCTGGAAACCAAAGAGGGAAAAAGGAGAGAGAGGGAGTACAAGAGGTAGGAGAAGGGTGAGGAGTGGGAAATAGAGTAGGAGGTTGCCTGGAATAGATGGGAGGTCGTCGAAATAGGTGGGAGGAGATTTGGGGTTTCTTACTGTAGAGATTAGGAATGGCTTATGCAAAAACGCCGCGCGTTTCGCCGTTTCGGGTTTTAACCCACAGCGTCGCTATATAGCGACGCTTTTTCGTCGCTATATAGCGACGTTTTTAATTAAAAGCGTCGCTATATAGCGACGCTGTGGAATTAAACGTCACTATATAACGACGAAACAGAGAGTCGCTATATAACGACGAAACAAAGAGTCGCTATATAACGACGCTTACTGTTTATTTTTTTTGTGTAGCCTCTTGTGAAGCTCAAACATGCTATGCTTATAATTGTCAATATCTCCTCTTACTATATAGCCTTACCATATATGATTTTTAGTTTCAATCCTTACTATATAGCGACGTCATTTTTTTGATATGGCCTCAAGAGAAGCTCAAATTAAACATGCTATGCTCATAATTGTCAATATCTCCTCTTCATGCTTATGTTGTGGTTTTATAAGTGTAGATGGAAGGGACGAGTGGAAGCTCATCCGATGATGCGCCAACGCCCGGGAGCACGAAGTGGCTTACGGAGAGGTTATATTGTCATTGCACTCATTGCAAGCGAGAAGTACGACATCAACGTCGTATTATCATGCGCCACTTGCGGATGTATGGGGAGGAGCCGGAACCAGTACCCCCCGTTGGTGTTGCACATGTTGATGGATCATCGCAATCTTATTGTATACCCGGAAATAGAAGATCTTCTATTTACACGAATGAGCTTATGACAGGATGAGGAGGGTGACGAGGGTACACATATACCTTCTCACTTTCAACAAGACTATAGTCTCCCGGATGACGACGAGGGTATGGTCGACATGATGGATTCCATTTTTAGGGGCACTACATCCCACGTACACGTGATGTCAGAGTCTGAGGTCAAAATGCGAGAGTTGCAATCAACACAATTGTACGAGGGTGCTAGGATGTCTAAACTACGTGCTTGTCTCTCAATCTTGAATCTACAAGTACAGTATGGGTGGTCGGATACAAGTGTCTCGGCCTTAATGAGGTTAGCCCTTGCATTAATTTGACTCATTATTTGGATATTGTTTGTTTTGAGAATCATCATTTGGATAGTGTCTTTGTCATAGGTTGCTCCAGAAGATGTTGCCTGCACCAAATACCATGCCCGCATCAAGAGATGAAGCGAAAAAGATGCTAACAACGGTGGGTATGGATTATGATACCATCCATGCTTGTCGTAATGATTGTATTCTCTTTCGTCGTGAGCATGGAGATTTGGCTAGTTGTCCAAAGTGTGGGGAACAATGATATAGAGATGACTTGCAGGGTGAGCGGATACCGGTAAAGGTCTTGAGACACTTTCCCATCATTGCAAGAATACAACACATGTTTCGATGCAAATCCACGAGTTGATGACATGGCATGCATCTCATCGGTCCACTGATCACACATTGAGGATTCCCGCAGATTGTGCAGCTTGGAAGCACATAGATATTCAGTGGCCGGACTTTGCGAGGGAGCCACACAACTTACATCTTGGGCTAGCCATGGACGGCGTGAATCCTTTCGGGTTACGCTCGACATCTTGGTCGACATGGCCCATAGGCTTGTGCAAGAGTCATTAGTATATATCACAGAGTTTCTTGCATCCACGGATCCTGATATGCCGCAAGCTTGGCACAACAAGGATGATGATCGCATCATTGGCGAGGTCCCCCAAGGAAAAGGGATTGAAAGAAAGATGAGCGAAGAGTAAATGGAGAAATTCAATAAGTTTTGTATCCTCAATAGCCCTGAGATGCAGAAGTGGATTGAGAGATATGAAGTGGCCAAAGCAGAAAGAATAAATGCAAGGACGAGATTCAGAGTAATGTACAGGCGATCACAACCATATCCACGAGATCTGGCTCTTCTCCCTACTCACATGTCACTTGATTGGCTACAACTAGCTGTACGTAAAGCCGAACGTGATGGAGAGACAATAAACGAGCGCGAGCGGGAGTTATCATCTGGATGTATGGTGCTTGTAAGTTTCTTATCTCTTGACGTAATTAAGTAATTATTTGTGGCAATATATGCTATAAAATAGGTGCATCTTCATTGATTTAATGATGCTCTTTTACAGTACAAAAAGTACAGTGCATTATGGTCATATGGACGACATTTTCGCGTGGAACGCATCGATTCAAAGAGAGTCACATATGATTGTGGAGTCATGGCTAACTTCACACAAGATAGCCGAGCAAGTGCTTCAGATACCAATCTTCTCTCCTCACAGTTGGATTATTGTGGAACCATACGCGACATCTATGAAATTGATTTCAGACGATTTACTATTTTCATTCTTGATGTAAAATGGTTTAGAACTACTTACAACGGTCCCCATGCGATAGTGAGAAAAGATAGTAGCGGTCTCTTTGCAATAGACTCCACCAAACATTGGACCGATGAAAGTGATACTTTTGTTCTTCCCGAGCACTGTGAGCAGGTGCATACTAATGATTTAATTAGTCAAATCTTTCATTTTTATAGTCCATTGATATATATATAATTGACGACATTTGGCACCCATCTTCAATATAGGTGGTTTTTCATCCGGATCGTTCTGATCCAAGATGGTGGTACGTGATCCAAGTTGCACCACGAAGTAAGCAAATATTTGAAGATCGAGATGTGGATATGGAGATGCCACTACCAATGCCGGATCCAATTGATGAATCTAGCGAAGAAGATGTAGATCACCATATGAGACAAGAGGAAGATGCGCATAATGACATCGCACGGGAGGAGGATGGAGATCACGATATTGACGAAGAAGACAACAATCATCAAGATCAATCACCACACTTAAGCTTTATTGAAGAAGAGGATCAAATACTTTTAGGTGAACGTACGATACTAGAGTACGATGATGATATAGGAGATCAACTCGGTATAGAGTTGGAGATAGACTTGCTTGGCGCCTTAGACTTGGCTCAAGATGAAACAGTTGATGTAAATGCTCTTATTTGATTTTTCTCATCTCAAACTTGGACATGAATATATGAACTTCAAAAGCTTGATGTACATGCTCTCATTTTTTAATTCTCTATGAGCTCAAACATGTATGAAAATTTTAAAAATTTTGTCATTGGAAAAAAATAAATTTTAAGGCCTTTAAAAAAAAAAAAACCTCTCTGTAAAACGTCGCTATAATATTTTGTCTCAGTGTCGCTATATAGCGACTTTTAAATGTCGCTATATAGCGACTTTTCCTAACGTCGCTATATAGCGACTTTTAGCAAAAGTCGCTATATAGCGACGATTTGCGAAGCCCGATTTTTATACCGACGATTAACGCTAAGCGAGCGCTAATCGTCGGTACGTAAACGTCGCAATAGGATGCGTGTGTAGTAGTGCCTGGTATTTGGTGTGATTCTCTCTCATAGGCACTAGCATTTGGGATTTTTGCTTCATTTGCATCATGGCATCCTCTTCCATGTCTGAAAAGGAGTTTTTTAGCATTAAAAAGTTTGATGGGACAAACTTTTCTTTGTGGAAAGAACAAATAAGGGATGTGCTTATTCAACAGAAGCAGATTAAACCCTTGGCAGGGATTGAAGCTAAGCCTGCAAATATGTCTGAGGATGATTGGAATTAGTTGGATGCATTAGCAAAATCTACTATTAGACTTCATCTTGCAGAGTCAGTTTATTTCACAGTAGTAAATGAGCAGACTCCGGAAGATTTGTGGAAGAAACTGTGTGCCACTTATGAAAAGGAAACTGCCTCTAATAAAGTTTACCTCATGAAGAGGTTGTTTGAGCTGCAGATGAAGGAAGGGTCTCCATTGCTTCTCACTTGAATGAATTCAATATTATTTTCAGCCAGCTTGAGGCTCAGAAGATGAATTTTGATGCGGAGAATAAGGCAATATTTCTCTTATGTTCATTGCCATCCTCATGGGATACCTTCTGTATAGCTGTCAGTAACTCTGCACCTGGTAGAGTACTGAAATTTGATGATGTTGTGGGTAGCTTGTTGGCCGAGGAGATTAGACGGAAGTCTATGGATGGCAACAAGCAGGATGCAGCCTTAAATGTGCAAAGGGGAAGATCACAGTTCAGGGGGAAGTCCCAAGAAAGAGGGAAGTTCATAGCAAATCCAGGGCACGGAACATTGAGTGTTACCACTGTGGCAAGAAGGGCCATATGAAAAAGGATTGCTACAAGCTGAAAAGAGAGCAAAAGGATAAGAAAAAGAATGTGAATTGGGGTGCAAATCAAAAGGAAGAGAATCCACAGGAGGACAAAGGAAAAGTGAAGATCGAGGAGATCAATACAGTCACACATGATAGTGACAATGATGTTCTCTTCATGTCTAGTTTATCTATAGAGTTGCTTACCACTTCAGATGATGCATATTCCTTGGATTGGATTTTGGATTCTAGTGCTTCATTCCATGTTACTCCCCATAGGGAATGGTTCTCCACTTATGACAGTGGAAAGACAGGTTGTGTGCATCTTGGAAATGACTATGCATGTGACATAGTGGGAGTAGGTGACATAAAGTTTTCTTTTGCAAATGGGTCTGCATTTATTTTGAAACATGTGAGACATGTGCCTAAGTTGACCAAGAGTCTTATTTTAGTGGGTCAGCTAGATGATGCTGGTTTTCTCACCACTTTTGGCTTTCAGAATTGGAAAATTCAGAAGGGCTCTATGCTTTTGGCCAGGGGTGCCAAGTGTGGGACGTTGTATCCCTTACATGTATCAGGGGTATTTGATCATGTTGTTGCAATAACCGAGTAGCCAAGCACTTCTTTGTGGCATTGCAGGTTGGGGCACATGAGCCAGAATGGAATGAAACTCTTATGCCGTTTGGGTATGTACCGCATTTGAGTTTCTGTGATTTTGAATTTTGTGAGCACTGTCTCTATGGGAAGCAGACTAAATCAGCCCATAAAAGAAGGGGAAAGAAAGAGTTTGAAAAGCTTGATTTGGTGCATTCAGACGTATGTGGTCCCATGCCTACATGGCCATTAGGCGAGGAAAGTGTGGGCTTATGCTGTAGCTCGGAAGAGTGATGTGTTCCAGGTATTTCAGAAATGGCTGGCCTTGGTTGAGAATCAGTCAGGTAGAACGCTTAAATGCCTACGGACTGACAATGGGGTGGAGAGTATCTCTCTCATGACTTTCAGCATTTCTGTGATACATATGGGATTAAGAGGGAGCTCACATCCCCTCGTACTCTAGAGCAAAATCCAGTTGCAGAAAAGATGAACCGTACCATTCAAGAAAGGTTGCAATGCATGCTTTCCAATGCAAGTCTTTTTGGTGGTTTTTGGGCTAAGGCAATGAAGATTATAGTGCATCTGATCAATAGATCACCTAGTAAGAGTTTGGGTGGTGGTATTCCTGAAGAGGCATCGAGTGGCAACAAGCCCTCTTACTCTCATTTGCATATATTTGGGTGTGAGGCATATGCACATGTGCCAAAAGAGTTTCGAAAGAAGCTAGATCCTAAGTCTAGGAAATGCATCTTTCTGGGTTATGGTGAAAGTGGAGAGATGGCCTATCATCTCTAGGATCCAGAAGCAAAGAAGATCATACACAGCCATGATGTAGTCTTCAATGAGAAGAAGATGCATAAGGCACCCATGAGGGATGTGGAAATGAGGAGAATCACTTTCCAGGATGTGAATCCACCTTCATATGTTGATAGAGAGCAAGCTGTCCATGCACCAAATGTGCAATAAATGGTACCACCAAGTACTCCCACAGGTATACAATCAAGGGTAGATGATGGATAATCTATTGGTGGAAATGATGCAAGTGGGACAGCAAGCTGAAATGCTCTTGAGAAAATCATCTAGAGTGTCTAGACCACCTGATAGGTTTGTTCCAGGAGTAGACTATGTGATGCTTACTGATTGCGGGGAGCCTTCTTGCTACAGAGAGGCTATGATGCATGAGGATCAACGCAAGTGGGAGTATTCTATGCAATCAGAGATGAGTTCACTTATGAAGAATAAGACAGGACTTGGTTTCTTTGCCACATGGAAAGAAAGCATTGCCATGTAAATGGGTCTACAAAATGAAGGTTATAGTTGATGATGTGCCTAGGTACAAGGCCCGTTTGGTCGCTAAAGGGTTCAAGCAAGAGAAAGGTGTGGACTTTGATGAGATATTCTCTCCGGTTGTGAAGATGACCACACTTAGATGCATGCTTGGACTAGTGGCATCAGAGGATATGGAGCTTATGCAGATGGATGTCAAGACAGCTTTCTTGCATATGGGCATTTGCATGAGGAAATTTACATGGTGCAGCCAGAAGGCTTTGAAGAAAAGGGCAAAGAGCATTTAGTTTGCAAGCTGAAGAAGAGTCTCTATGGTCTTAAGCAAGCGCCTAGAGAATGGTATCAGAAGTTTGATGCTTTCATTTGGTCCCAGGGTTTTAGAAGGAGTGAAATTGATCACTACCTCTACACTAAAAGGGCTAAGGATAATAGCCTGATACTCCTGACACTATATGTGGATGATATGCTATTGGCTAGCAAGAATACTTATGAGCTAGATGCATTAAAGGCCAAGTTGCATGAGGCCTTTGATATGAAGGATTTGGGACTTGCAGGTCATATTCTTGGTATGTGCATCATGCGTGATCAGAGTAGGAAGCTCCTTTGGCTTTCACAGAAGGAGTATGTTACAAAAGTATTGCAGCATTTCAATATGGAGGGGGGGAAGGCAGTGAGTACTCCATTGCCTCCATATGTGAAACTGAGTCATACAGATAGTCCCAAATCAGATGAGGAAAGGGCCATGATTGCCAAGGTTCCTTATGCATCAGTAGTTGGGAGTCTTATGTATGCTATGATAGTTACTAGACCAGACATTGCATTTGCAGTGGGAGTTGTTAGCCGGTATATGGCTAATCCAGGAAAGAGGCATTGGGAGGCAGTTAAGTGCATCATGAGGTACATGAAGGGTACCAAGGAGATGTGCATCTGCTTTGGTAGAGGAGACATGCGTGTACTTGGGTTCACAGATTCAGACTATGCAGGGCATGTGGATACTAGGAGATCCACTTCAGGTTATGTGTTCACCTTTGCAGGTGGTGCAGTGTCATGGATGTCTCACACACAAAAGTGCATTGCTTTGTCTACCACAGAGGCTGAGTATGTTGTAGCCACAGAGGGTTGCAAGGAGGCTATATGGCTTGATCGGCTAGTGGGAGATTTGGGGATTCATACAGGTGTACGAACATTGCATAGTGATTCCATGAGTGCTATTCAACTAGCATAGAATCCGGTCTTTCATGCAAAGACCAAACACATTGAGGTCAGGTACCATTTCATCAGGGAGGTACTTGAGGACAAGTGCATAGAGCTTGTCAAGGTTCATACAAATGATAACCCTACAGATATGCTGATGAAGAGTCTACCTAGTCAGCAGTTTGAGTATTATCGTGTATTGATGGGCATTAGATAGTATGCTCACTAGTTGTTCTCCCTTAAAGGCACATTGTCCTTTAAGTGGGAGGTTGTGGGGGTTAAAGGTCACTGTGCCTTTACCCCGGTTATGTACAATACTCAAACACATATAAATTAATGAAAACCAAAACTTGTGTGGCTCTCTGTTTCTCTCTCTCCCTCTTCTATTCTTACTTCCGTAAACTTGTGTGGCTCTCTGTTTCTCTCTCTCCCTCTTCCGTTCTTGCTTCTGTTGAGAGCACTCTCAGCTTCATCAGGCCTTGCACTTGTTCACTATCTATTTTATTGAGAAAGGAATGATCTAGCCTTCCAATACCAATGGGACTATGTATGCCTAATTGGAGTGGTTTGTGTACGGTTCTAGCTATATGCTGGGCGAGTGACATGGTGCTGCTATGTGGCCATTGGAAACTAATTGTAATCACCTCATTACATGTGAGACTCTTGGAGGTGGAGCAAGACAAGTGGGCTCTTCCCCTTGCCTATTTAAAGTCTTGCATATTAGTGTGTGACATATCTTAGGGAGCTGTATTATCTTAGTGATCAATACAAAATTTTTGTTTCTTTATGACATCTTGTCTCTCATCTTCTTTCTACTTTAGCTTGACATTCTAAGCTTTAACATGGTGTCATAGCCATATTCGAGGCTTACCTTCCAAGATTTTCTTACTCCCTCTCTTGTTTCCTTTCTCATTTCTATATAATAGGTGAGATATTGAGATAGATTCAAGATAAGGAGTCCCATTTATGAGAGGGGTCAATGTTTGCTTGGTTGTAGTCATTTTTGGTGAGTTTCAAGCCATTTCTTGTATATAAGTATCTTGCTTGACCCATAACTTATGTATTTCTCAATGAACTTCGACAAACTTTGTCTTAAAGTCGTAGTATACATTCCAATTTTGAACATGAGACCAAAAAAATATGGAATAAAGATTTGAAATGAGACCACTAAAGAATTACACGTGCTATGTTGCATGCTGAGCATGCACATTGAAGAGTATATGATATAACAATTTATTCAAAAACATCAAAATTTTGTTTTGCATATACATGCAACCAAGTAATCATTCAAAATTACACTACGTGAGCTTCTCCTCAACCAAAAGACACACCTAATTGAGAATATTAGATATGGTTTAAGGGGCTTCCAATGTTGTGCTAAAATTATGCACACCCATTCAAGGGCATGCTCCTTAACTTTTTTTGGATTTGTTAAAACCCAAAACAGATTCAAAATTTGGAATCCAAACTAGTGGGACTACTGCATGGTGGTCTTAAAAAATTGATAGTTGGTGATATTGGTATCTAGATTCAACCTAGAATGGACTAACTTGAAAATGTGCAATTTGTGCATGTGCAAAGACCTTTTAATAAATCCAACACTATTTACAATATTGTATTAGCTCTTCTTCCATGCATTTGCTTGCTATATGGCTCATAAGCATGTCAAAGGTCATTGCATGTCATAATATATAGCATCAAACCTAATAACATGCCCTCATGGTGATTGAAAATTTTTACATCCCCACAAAATTTTGCTTTTTTTCACCTCCTTCACCTCCTTCCCTACAAATCTTTAATTATTAAAGTGCATCCTCATCCTGCCACCCTGCAAAGTACATTGTCCTCCTCCTGCTATCCTGCAACCTGCCCCATGTAGAGGCAGCTCGACGTGACCTCATTCTTTTGGTTTGGCATTATCTTCTTAACTCGGGTAAGTGGTCTTCTATCATTTTCTTGCCTCACAAGCTAGCTGGTCTCTATTCGGTTTGTGGTTCACGGGTGGTGGTTCACTGCTTGTCTCCATGGCACCAATGGCAAGATATAGCTCATCATGGCTTGCAAGAGAACTAGACAGAGTTTGCAAGATAGAAAACTAAAAATCTTGGTCAAGGCACAAGGAATAGATTGTGGGGTGAGAAAATAAATGGCACGTTATCAAAACAAAAATGCAAAGCACTTTTGCAAAATTTGCAGAGGGAGAAACAATGAGAAGAAAGAAGTCTCCTTGCAGAGCAGTAGTAGGAAGCGGTTGTAGATGCATGCATTTGCTCATGTCCATTGGAGCAAAAAACATGAGTTGTGGTCTCACATTTATGGGAGCATTTGAGACAATAGCACCAAGACATTCAGGCAAATACTAGTATCGAGTCTTCACAAGCTTTAGCCTACATCCTAAAATTTTAAGAGTGACACTCTACCAACATCTTGGGAGATGCATGCCCAAGAGCTATGCTCTCTAACCTGAGAAATGGCCTATAGAAAGTGAAAGTGGGAACAATTAGATCATCTAGTTGCAAAGATAAGCATAAATGGCTTGGGTGCACAATGTCGAAGATGTTATCAATCATAAGGACTAACATGGCTCTAGTGGTTGGACACAGAGAGGAAGCAATGGAGGATCATCCTGATCCAAGAAGTCTTTGGGCTTCTATGGGGGTTAAAGGCCATTGTATGTTAACCCCACTTATGTACAATACTCAAACACATATAAATATTTGGATGACATAGAAGATTAGGATGTTCTGCACCCATTAAAACTTTGTAGCTCTCCCTCTCTCTCACCCTCTTCCATTCTGCTTCCGTTGAGAGCACTCTCAACTAGTATCAGAGCCCTACCCTCTGGCCGCCCTCTTTTTCCGTATTGTTGTGGAAGCTTGTGGGAGAGCTTTTACTTGCTTGTGGCTTCAAAACAGAGGAAGGAATCTTTTTTCTTGCTGCACTACTGATTTTTAGCTTGTTGCCTATACTTCCCAGAGCTTGTTTCCAACCCAGGAAGGATTATCTTTGCCCATAGTTGCTACGTGGAGTCTCCTACTACCCACCATGGGAGCTATATTTTGACATATACTAGGTCGCTTTTGTTGTTTAGTGTGTATATAATAGACTACCCCTCCTTTTTGGACAATTTATGGCTTGATTCAAGAGTGGGAGGTTATCTATTATCCCCTGGGAAGCAAAAATGACCTGCTACATCGTGATTCTAGCTTGTGGTTTGCTATTTTTTGGCCTTCAGAAGGAAAAAACGAGTTGCTTTCTAGAGAGATTCTACTGCTATGAGCAACAAACTACACTTGGAGCGCAGTAGCATGAGTAGTAAGCATCAACTAAGCAAGTTTGGAGCAAGAAAACAATTGTGTCAAGTTTCTGATCCTCTTCTACATTTCGATGCTCGTGTGCTGGTCGTAGAGACCACCATTTGTAGTTCCAACACTCCTAGGGGATTTAGAGCAGTCCAGAACTTCTACCTGTGAAGTTGCTTCCAATTCTGTGGAGATTTGGAGAAGTTTTGTCTCTCTTAGCTCTTCTTACATCCGAACGCCCGTGGTTTGTCATCAAACCCACCCGTACAGGCCACCATTTTTGGATCTATCTATTCCAATGGATCGGGGATGGGCCCGAATTGTTATTTGTAAATTCTTGTGATGATTTGGTGAAATATTCTTTGAGCTATGATCCTCTAAGTTGCAGTTCTTCTTCTCTATTGTTGCCGATTTCTTGAAATTTCTACACAGGTGCCACATGGCATTTTGGCTAAAGTTAAGTTTCCTAAGGTTTATTTTTGCAAGTAGATGCAAAAGTTGACTAGCTCTTACTCCATCCTTGGATGAGATTTTAGAGTGGTGGTAAAAGATACATATTGCATATTTTCTTGTTGAGCCTGATTATGCAGTGACACCCATGTTTTGAGACATCCCAGACTCTATTTTCACTAGCGCTCATTGCCATAAAGCCATGATTGTTTTGGATATACGTTATATAGATCACTCTAGTTGCAGTTTGAGCCATGTGCGCTCATTCGTGGTT
Source organism: Dipteris shenzhenensis (assembly GCF_047967505.1). Lineage (NCBI taxonomy): Eukaryota > Viridiplantae > Streptophyta > Polypodiopsida > Gleicheniales > Dipteridaceae > Dipteris > Dipteris shenzhenensis. The sequence goes on along the minus strand of NC_141623.1, from coordinate 48,629,517 downwards.
TGCATTGGGTTGCAATGGATGCTTTATAGGCCATTTAGATGAATTTTGATCCTTGTTGGATGCATTGATAGGCCCAAATTACCTTGTGATGCTATTTTATGCTAAGGGACAGCTTTGACATATTGTAAGTGGATACACAGGTTGTGCGATGATCTCTTGGATGAGATTTTGTTGATGCCTATGCTCATGGACAACATTTATGCTTGAGGCATTTTGGCACTTATTGGCATTGGGATTGCCATTGTTTTGCCATTGCAATTGGCATTTTCTTTTGTGCCAGATTTGCTCATATGGATGCATAGTATATGCACATGAGTTAGATGCAGTTTGATGCTTTGAGTCTTTGAGGTTTGGTGATATTACCTTCCATTTTGGCATATACATTTGGTTGCACCTGGTATTTGGTGTGTTTTCTCTCTTGTAGGTACTAGCATTTGGGGTTTTGTTTCATTTGCATCATGGCATCCTCTTCCATGTTTGAAAAGAAGTTTTTCATCATTAAAAGTTTGATGGGACAGACTTTTCTTAGTGGAAAGAATAGATAAGGGATGTGATTCAAAAAAAAAAGATTAAACCCTTGGTAGGGATTGAAGTTAAGCTTCCAGATATATCTAAGGATGATTGAAATAAGTTGGATGTATTAGCAATATCTACTGTTAGATTTTATCTCACAAAGTCATTCTATTTCTCAGTAGTATAAATAAGCAGACTATGAAAGATTTGTGGAAGAAATTATGTGCCACTTATGCGAAGGAAACTACCTGTAACAAAGTTTACCTCATGAAGAGGCTGTTTGAGCTATAGATGAAGGAACGGGTCTCCATTGCTTCTCACTTGAATGAATTCACTATTATTTTCAGCCAGCTTTAGGCTCAGAAGATGAATTTTGATGCGGAGACTAAGGCAATATTCCTCTTATGTTCATTGCCATCATCATGGGATACCTTTCATACAACTACCAGTAACTCTCCACCTAGTGGAGTACTAAAGTTTGATGATGTGGGTAGCTTTTTGGCCGAGGAGATTAGATGGAAGTCTATGGATGGAAACAAGTAGGATGCATCCTTAAATGTGCAAAGGGGAAGATCACACCTCAGGGGGAAGTCACAAGAAAGAGGGAAGTCTCATAGCAAATCCATGGCATAGATAATTGAGTGTTACCATTGTGGAAATAAGGGCCACATGAAAAGGGATTGCTACAAGCTGAAAATAATAAGAAAAAGAATGCAAATTGGGGTGCAAAGAGATCAATACAATCACTGATAATATTGAGAATGTCTAGTCTATCTGCAAACTTGCTTATCACTTCAGATGATGCATATTCTTGGGATTGTATTTTGGATTCTGGTGCTTCATTCCATGTTATTCGCCATAGAGAATGGTGTTCCACTTATGACAATGGAAAGATAGGTTGTGTGCATCTTGGAAATCACCTATGCATGTGACATAGTGGGAGTAGGTGACATAAAGTTTTCTTTTGCAAATGGGTCTGCATTTGTTTTAAAAAATGTGAGACATGTGCCTAAGCTAACCAAGATTCTTATTTCAGTGGTTCAGCTAATTGATGTTGGCTTTAACACCGCATTTTGTTTTTCAGAGTTGGAAAATTTAGAAGGGCTCTATGGTTTTGGCAAGAGGTGCCAAGGGTGGGATATTGTATCCCTTACATGTATCAGGGGTGTCTGATCATATTGTTGCAATAACCGAGCAATGAAGTACTTCTTTGTGGCATTGTTGATTGGGGCACATGAGCCAAAATGGAATGAAACTCTTATGCCATTTTAGTTATGTACTGCATTTGAGTTTTTGTGACTTTGAATTTTATGTGCATTGTCTCTATGGGAAGCCGACTAAATCAGCCCATAAAAGAAGAAGAAAGAAAGAGTTTGAAAGGACTAATTTGGTGCATTCAGATGTATGTGGTCTCATGCCTATACACGGTCATTAGGCAGGGTTGAATACTATGTGACATTCATTGATGATACAACTAGGAAAGTGTGAGCTTATTCTATAGCTTAGAAGAGCAATGTGTTCTAGGTATTTCATAAATGGTTGGCTTTGGTTGAAAATTAGTCAAGTATAATGCGAGTGCTTAAATGCCTACGGAGGACTGACAATGGTGGAGAGTATCTCTCTCATGACTTTCAGCATTTCTATGATACACGTGGGATCGAGGGATCTCACGTCCCCTCATACTCTAGAGCAAAATCCAATTGCAAAACAGATGAACCACACCATTTAGGAAAGGTTGCAATGTATGCTTTCCAATGCAAGTCTTTTTGGTAGTTTTTGGGCTGAGACAATGAAGATTGCAGTGCATGTGATCAATAGATCACCTAGTAAGAGTTTGAATGGTGGTATTCCTGAAGAGGAATGGAGTGGCAAGAAGCCCTCTTACTCTCATTTGCATGTATTTGGCTATGAATCATGGCTATGAGTCATATGGACCTGTGCCAAAAGAGCTTCAAAAGAAGCTAGATCCTAAGTCTAGGAAATGCATCTTTCTAGGTTATGGTGAAAGTGTAGAGATGTGGGCTATCTAGAAGAAAAGAAGATCATACAAAGACATGATGTGGTCTTCAATGAGAAGAAGATGCATAAGACACCCATGAGGGATGTGGAAATGAGGAGAATCACTTTCCAGGATGCCAAAATCCACCCACACTCGGGGGGGGGTCACTATGTATAAACCCTCAATATCACGTGCGTTCAAGGCCTTTTTGTAAAATCCCTTATCTGTAATTTTTCCATTAATAAAATGTACCCTTTTTCTATATAAATCTGTAAAATTTTCCCAAAATCATTTAAAAAGCTCCCTTATGTAAATTAATTTCTGTAAAATGTAGATATTAAAAGTATCCTTCTGTTGAACTCACGTGACAAGGTTACATATGATGACTTACCCCCCCGAGCACCCACATATGTTGATAGACAACAAGCTGTCCATGCACCAAATGTGCAAGAAATGGTGCCACTAGGTACTCCCATAGGTACACAATCAAGGGCAGATGATGGATCATCTATTGGTGGAGATGATGAGCCAAATGTGGCTGATATGCAAGCAGGACAAAAAGTCAAAATGCCCTTGAGAAGATTAGCTAGAGTGTCTAGACTGCTCGAGAGATTTGTTCTAGGGAAGACTATGTGATCCCTACTGATTGTGGGGAGCCTTCTTGGTATAGAGAGGCTATGATGCGTGAGTATCAGTGCAAGTGGGAGTATGCTATGCGGTCAGATATGAATTCACTTATGAAGAATAAGACTTGGGACTTGGTTTCGTTTCCACATGGAAAGAAAGCATTGCCAAGTAAATGGGTCTACAAGATGAAGGTCACAGGTGATTATGTGCCTAAGTACAAGGCCCATTTGGTCACTAAAGGGTTTAAGAAGAGAAGGGTGTAGACTTTGATGAGATATTCTCTCTGATTGTGGGATGACCACACTTAGATGTGTACTTGGTCTTGTGGCAACAGAGGATATGGAGCTTAATATGCAAATGGATGTCAAGACAGCTTTCTTGCATGGGGATTTGCATGAGGAAATTTACATGGTATAGCAAAGAGGCTTTGAAGAATAGGGCAAAGAGCATTTGGTTTGCAAGCTGAAAAAGAGTTTCTATAGCCTTAAGCAAGTGCCTAGAGAATGGTATTAGAAGCTTGATACTTTCATTCGGTCCCAGGGTTTCAGAAGAAGTGAGATAGATCACTGCCACTACACTAAAAGGGCTAAGGATAATAGCATGATACTCTGGCACTTTATGTGGATGATATGCTATTAGTTGGCAAGAACACTTATGAGCTAAATGCATTGAAGGAAAAGTTTCATGAGGCCTTTGACATGAAGGATTTGGGACCTACAGGTCATATACTTAGTATGCGCATAACGTATGACTAGAGTAGGAAACTCCTTTGGCTTTCATAGAAGGAGTATGTTACAAAAGTGTTGCAGCATTTCAATATGGAAGGGGGGAAGGCAGTAAGTACTCCATTGAATCCATATGTGAAACTGAGTCAGGCAGATAGTCCCAAATCAGATGAGGAGAGGTCCATGATGGGCAAGTTTCCTTATTCATCAACGGTAGGGAGTCTTATGTATGCTATGATAGCTACTAGACCGGACATTGCATTTGTAGTGGGAGTTGTTCTAAGCCAATATATGGCTAATCGAGAAAAGAGGCATTAAGAGGCAGTTAAGTGCATCATGAGGTACATGAAGGGTACCAAGGAGTGTATCTTCTTTGGTGGAGGAGAGATGTGTGTACTTGAGTACTCAGATTCAGATTATGCAAGGCATGTGTAGCACTCTATAAGTGTTAGTGCTATTCACATATGATCACATGATGTTGAGCATGACCTCTCAACACCTTCCCTCAAGATCAACATCATGAAGTAGGACTTCCCTCAAGATAATGATTGTGGGGAATCGAAGAAGGACTGAACATTACATTCCATCACACCCCTTTAATGGGAATGTCCTTCCTCTGTGTCAAACCAAGAGCTTGTCGATGTTTCTCAAAAAGCTCTTTATGGAGTGGTTTGGTAAAGATGTCTGCAACATTCTCTTTGCTATCACAATGCTACACTGTGATGTCACCAAGGAACACTCTTTCTCTGATGAAGTGCTCTATGACACCAATGTGCTTTGTCCTAGCATGATATACTGGATTCTTGGCCAAATCTTGATCCGATTGATTATCACAGTATATTGTTGTTGGCTTTGACTCATCAAAGTAGTTTGTTTCTGACAATACTCTTCTGAGCCATATAGCCTCACATGCACCTGTAGTGAGTGTCCTATATCTTGTTTCCGTCGAAGACAAAGAAATAGTTGACTGCTTGTTTGACAACCATGATATAGCACCTTGTCCAAGGAAAAATGCATATCCCTGTGTGGATCTCCTAGTCCCATGATCTCTGGCATAGCCAATGTCACAGTATCCATGCAACTGTGGATGACTTCCTCTGTATTCTATCACAAACTGTCTTGTACCTCTGATGTATCTCAAGAGTCTTTTGGTTGCATTCCAATGAGAGTGTTTTGGATTTGCCATAAACTGTGCAAGTGAGCTTACTGCATAACAAATATCTGGCCATGTGATAGTTAGATATATAAGAGATCCGATGAGTTGCCTGTAGTACCTATCATTGACTATAGGCTTTTTTGAATATTTTGTAAGTTTCAAACTCTGTTCCATGGGAGTTGTTGCAATCTTGCAATCTGGCATATGAAACTTCTTCAGGAGACTATCAACATACTTGAGCTGACTCATAAAGGTGCTGTCTGAATCTCTCCAGAACTCCATTCCAAGACAATAGTGCATAAGTCCAAGATCTTTCATGTCGAACTCTACAGAGATAAGTCTTGTTTTAGCTTTCTGATGAAGCTATCCTTGCTTCTTCCTGTCACAATCAGATCATCTATGTACAGAAGTGTAATAGTAATGTCTTCCCCTTAAACTTTGTAGTAGAGAGTATGATTTGCATTGGATTTCATGTATCCTAGATCAATAAAATACTTGTCGATTCTGCTGTACCAACTTCTGGGTGCTTGCTTTAAGCTATAGAGACTCTTCTTGAGATGGCAAACCTTATTCTCCTTTCTTGAATCAACATAACCTGCTGGTTGTTGCATGTAGACTTCCTCGTCTAGGTAACCATTGACATCGAGCTGATACACATTCCATCTGCTGAGTGTTGCTAGTGATATCAAGAACTGTATGGAATCCATCTTTGCTACTAGAGCATAGGTCTCATCATAGTCACGACCATGTTGCTATGCAAATCCTTTTGCAACTAGTCTAACTTTGTATCTTTGAATACTTCCATCTAGATTGTACTTCACTTTGTATACCCATTTGTTTGCTATGGCCTTCTTTCTTGGTGGAAGGTTGCATAATTCCCAAGTATTATTCTTATACAAAGCGAGTACAAAGCATCCATTTTTTCATTCATATCAGTTTGCCATACTGGCTTGTCTACTGCATCTTTAAAGTACAGTGGTTCTTCTGTAGCTATGATGGTAGTCATAAGAGCATAGTTGGTGGTTTCGACCTGAATTGCTTTGCCTTTCTGAGCATATGTCAATCTGGCTTGAGGTCTGCTTTCCCTAGTAGACCGTTTGAGCTGCTGTGGCTTTGCTTGGGGTGTTTTTGGCAATTCTTGCTCTTCTTCATCAACCTTTTCTGCAAATGACTGAGTAGTCAATGAGTCTATCTCCTGTGTGTTTGAGGTTTTCCATTCTGATTCCTCATCAAAGATTACATCTCCGGAGATAATGACCCTGCAGTTGATGGGATCATACAACTTGTATGCTTTGCTTTCTTCACTGTAGCCAACCATGATGCAATTTTGTGACTTTGCATCCAATTTACTGCGATGATCATCATGTATGTGGGCATATGCTATGCAACCAAATATGCAAAGATGCCTAATGTGTGGCTTGTGTCCAGCGAATGCTTCATAAGGTGTGATACCCTGTATCGGTTCGATAGGAAGTCGATTAAGCAAATAGTTTGCAGTGGCTATTGCTTATGCCCAATACTGATTCGGAAGATTCTTCTCAATAAGCATTGCACTATCCACTAAAGTACCATTCTTCCTTTCATCTCTTGCATTCTACTGTGGCGAGTATAGATGCACAAGTGAATTGTCTTCAAATGCTGTGACTTTTGCAAAAGTTCATGAATGCATGACATGTTTCCACCTCCTCTATCTGATCTCATGACTTTGATCTTTCTGCCTATTTGTTTTTCTACCATGGCTTTGAATTCTTGAAATCTGGAAAAGACTTCAGATTTCTCTTTCAGAAAGTAGACCCAACAATATCTACTATAGTCGTCGATGAAAGTCAAGTACTAAAGTGATCCATTGATGCTACGGGTTTGGGCATAACCACATACATCTTTATGTATCAAATCGAGTATACCTCGTGCTTGAGAGGTGCTTCTACCGAAGTTGGTTCGCTTTTGTTTGCTGTAGTAGCATGCTTCGCAAACTTTTTTGAGAAACTGTAGCTTAGGAATCCTGATCGCCATATTTTGATTCCTGAGATCCAGCAAGCTCTTGAAATTGACATGACCATATCTCTTGTTCCATTTTGTGGATAGTGGCACCTATTGTAGTTTAGCTGACATGGCATGAATATATGGTACTGTAGCTAGCATTCTATATAAGCATCCTTCCTTGACACCTTTTGCTACTAGCTGAAATCTTCTGGATTTGTCTCTGATCATTCATTCATCTCTGTCAAAGATGACTCGGTAGTTGTGTTCCATCACTTGACCTACTGGTAAGAGGTTCTTACTGAGCTTCGAAACATATAGTACATCTTTTACCAATCCTTTCATACCAGTGAAATTTTTCATAGGGATAATGCATGTCCCTTGAAATGGATTCAGTGTATTATCTACTATGTAGATGACATTCTTTTGACCTTCTAGTGGTTTCAACTCTGTGAACCATTCTTTATGATTTGTCATGTGAGATGATGCACCACTATCGATGTACCAAGGATCTTGATCTGCTTCATCGACCTGATAGCTAAAGTCCTCTTTTGGATTGCAATCAGTGTCTAGGTACACTTCTAGGTACATTGTATCAATCTTCTGCATTTCCTCATTTGCAAGAAACATATTCCCATGTTCATTTGCAAAGAATGTCCACCACGATGATTTTCTCTACCATGGAAATTCCCTCGATTACTACTGGATTGACCACCTTGGTCGTACTGCTTCTTGTGGCAATCTCTTTCATAGTGTCCAAACTTCTGGTGGTAGTTGCACTGAATGTTTGACACATTGCTGGATACATTTTCCCATCCTTGGAATATTTCTCAGTTGGAATGATTTCCTCTTTGCTGTCATAATGTTGCTCAGGATGATGCTGATGCTAATTCTGACTTTCCAAGAAAAGGATTGCATATTGAATGATGGAAATAAGTGATTGCATGAATGAAGAAAAGTGATTCCCCTTCCTTCCCTTCCCCTTCCCCTTCTCTTTTCGTCTCTCTTTTTCTCTCTTATCTCCTCTCTTTTCTTCTCTTTTCATCTCTTTTCTCATCTCTTTCCTTCTCTCTTTTTTTCTCTTTCCCTCCTCCCTTTTCTCCTCTCTTTCCTTCTCTCTTTTTCTCTCTTTTTCCTTCTCTCTTTTATCTTCTCTTTCCTTCTCTCTTTTTCCTTCTCTCTTTTATCCTCTCTTTCCTTCTCTTTTCGTGGTAATTTTCCTCTCTTATCTCCTCTCTTTTTCTCTCTTTTTTTCCTCTCTTTTCCTCTCCTTTCTCCTGTCTTTCTTTCTCTCTTTTTTTCTCTTTTATCCTCACCTTTTCTCTCTTTTTCCTTCTCTCTTTCCTTCTCTTTTCGTGGTAATTTTCCTCTCTTATCTCCTCTCTTTTTCTCTCCTTTTTTCTCCTCTCTTTTCTTCTCCTCTATTTTCCTCTCTTTCCTTCTCTCTCTCTCTCTATTTTATCACCTCTTTTTCTCTCTTTTTTTCCTCTCCTGTGTCCTCTCTTTTATCCCCACTTTTTCTCTCTTTTTTTCTCCTCTCTTTTTTTCTCTTTTTCTCTCTTTTTTTCCTCTCTTTTCTTCTCCTTTCTCCTCTCTTTCCTTCTCTCTTTTTCTCTCTTTTATCCTCACCTTTTCTCTCTTTTTCCTTCTCTCTTTTATCTCTATTTTCCTCTCTTTTCTCCTCTATTTTCCTTTATTTTCCTCTCTTTTCTCCCCACTTTTTCTTTCTTTCTCCTCTCTTTTCCTCTCTTTTTCTCTCTTTTTTTCCTCTCTTTTCCTCTCCTTTCTGCTCTCTTTCCTTCTCTCTTTTTCTCTCTTTTATCCTCACCTTTTCTCTCTTTTTCCTTCTCTTTTCATGGTAATTCTCCTCTCTTATCTCCTCTCTTTTTCTCTCTTTTTTTCTCCTCTCTTTTTCTCTATTTTCCTCTCTTCTCTCTTGTCTTTCCTTCTCTCTTTTTCTCTCTTTTATCCCCACTTTTTCTCTCTTTTTTCTTCTTTTTTTCAGTTTATCAATAATCTTCTTTTTTTCTTTTCTTCAGTTCATCATATGACCAAGAAGCTTTTCAGCCTCACTTGATCTTCGGGTGACCATCTTTCAGGAGTTATATAACCTTTTGGGGCACCCTCCCAGTCCTGGGGAGTTATACGGCTACATGACAGGTACTCTAAACACCCCCAAGGAGTCAGCACTACAGACTCCAAACCACCCCAACCCCACACCAGCTGAGATTACCCCAGTGGAGTCGAGACAGCCCAGTTAGCTACAGAGCCGAGCCCCTTCCCCATGCCGTCAAGAGGCCCTTTTGCCTCGCAAAGCCATCGACGTACTCCTGTGCAGTCGAGACTCGATTCTCTGGTCAATGTAGTCCCATGTAGTCGAGAGTCGCTTCTCCAGTTATGAGTGGCCAGTGTACTAGATCGACACATAGTAGCAGGTGTAGTAGTAGGGAGAGCGGTGGGGGATGCATGGCACAGTGCTTTGGGAGGGATAGTGGTAGGGACGGGGATGATTCAGATGATGCAGATGTGCCAGAGGGTGATGGTACGATCTACTATGACATCACTCAGACAGGAGGCATCTTGATGGATGCATAAGGGAAGGACATCATGGCCTTCATGCGCTCTGTAATTGCTAACAACTATAGAGATTGCTTTATGCACTATAAAGACCATCCAAAAAGGTTGGCTGATGAGACCCTCCTGATGAGACCCTCATTGCTGTTCGCTCTAGGTATCCCAATCCCCCCAATGTTCGGTTCATAGATAAATGGGCCAAGTCAAAGATTATTACGATACTTAGCAATAAAAGATCTTCGCTTAAGAGGCAGGCACTAGCAGAGATTGCTAGGCTCAAGGGAGGTCAACCACCAAGGGGCCCGCCCCACACCGCTCACAAGCGTGAGTGGAATATATTGCAATTCTATCTTCACCAACAGTTCATATTTCACTTGCCACAGTCAATGTTTTGCAGTTGATTCAAATAGTGATTTTCACAACACTTTGAGTACATTTCTTGCACCATGTCTATGACTAGCAACCTCAATCTAGAGGCATCTACTAAGCTAGACAACTCCAATTACGGCACATGGAAATACCAAATGGAGACCATTCTTGTACTTCAGGACAAATGGGAGTATGTCGATGGATCTACACCTAGACCATTGGACGATCCAACCAGCAGTAGCGTACTCCAGCCATTGTCTCAACACTAATAGTAGAATCTACAGTGGGATCTCTAGCTACACCAACAGTTTCTATACCTATAGCAAATCCTACCATTGCATGAGCACAAGTAGAATGGGATAAGAAAGATAAGTATGCATATCATTTGATCAAGTGTAATGTGCAAGATGTCATGCTAGGACAACTCAACACCATCAAGACATCAAAAAAAGCATGGGATATGTTCGTAGCTCTCTACGAGTCCAAGAACACATCCAAGATCTCACACTAAGAAACCAAATAAACTAGAGTTTTCGCAATAGCAACAGCAAAATCGGTCATGCTTACATACTCAGAATCAAAGACTACAACAATCAACTCACAGTAGAGCAGGAGAGACTATGAATCTAGCATAAATGGTTCAAGTCATCTTGAATGGACTAGGAGAGGGATACAAGAATCTAGTCTAGAGTATTGCCATCCAACGGCAAATTTCAACACTGGAAGAACTTTGGTCAGTCTTACTTGGTGAAGAGCTCAGGACGCAAGCCATTCATGCAAGCAATGGTCATTCTAATGATCAGACATTCACAGCTTCAAACAGAAGGAAAGGCAGAGGTAGAGGTAGCTTATTCCAGAGAAGCGGTCATCATCAGCAACAACAAAGTCATCAGAAGGAGAAGGGGAAGGGAAGGAAAACGAAGAAATCTAAGACTGTCGGAACGTGTCTAACAACACATCTATAGGCACGGTTGCCTGTTTCCAAATATAGACGCGCTCTTATACACGTCTATAAGCGTGCTCTGATAGACACTTTTTTTTTAAACTTGAAAAGGACATGCGCCCGACACAAAAAAACAACACTAGTACCAAAAACATTCATTCCTTGCATACGACAAAGGACGAATCCAATGAGAGCAACTTCAAAGAAGATCAACCGTCAAGAGACTTACCTTGGATAGAGGTATGGAAGCTTCGTGTCCTTCTTCAAAGCTGCTTCTCTTTCTTCTCTTCTTTGTTCACCCTCTACTTCTCTTTCTTCTCTTCCTTGTTCACACTCTTCTCTTGTGTGCTTGGGGATGATTGTGTAAGCTTGGAGATGAGTGTGGATGCTTGGAGATAAGTGTGGATGCCCGAAGCTGTGTCTGTGAATAGCAAAGCAAGCCGCGCAACATTAAAACTATGTGAAGAAAAGCAAGCGCGCTAAAAGTAGGTTTGAAAATTAGCTCATAGTCTACGCATCTAAAAGCGCATCTATATGCACATCTATCAACACATCCACAGTTTTTAGATGCACCTATAGATGCACACCATAGTATAGATGCGCTTTTAGATGTGCCACCGTTTTTAACATTTACAACTCATGCAAGAGAAAACTTTTTGGGTTGTTTATTTGTAGGATGTCTTCATCTTCAACAAGTAGCTCCAGTGAGGATGAATCCCTCCGTATCCACCATCGCGAAATATGGTTGGAGCAAAAAATCAAATGTATGTGTGATTGATGTCGAGGAAACATGTATCGTGCACGTAGAATTACACTCAATCACGTCTCAAAGTATGGAGAATGGGATGCAACCATAAATATGGTAAGTGTTAAAGAGTTAAGGTTGATTGAGATACTTATGGGTGTTCATGTGTTTGAGTTATGATCCTGTTTTAATTTGATACAGGATGTAGTGCCACACCCGCATATGTTGCCCTATGCTCATCGTGAGGAGGCGAAGCATTGGTGATATGAGGTGGGATCTTCAAGAGGGACCATTATGGATGCATGGAGTGATGGTGATTGTAGCCCTCCGCCATTACCTCATGAGGCCGTGGAGGAGGATATGTTTGATGATATGGTGCGGGATTTATATGTCCATCAATCCGAAGGGAGGGATGATAGCATGGAGCAGGATTATCTTTTTACTGTAGCATCGACTCCACTATTTGAGGGGTGCACATTCTCTATTCTACGTGCCTCCTTTGAGTTACTAAACTTGTAGACCATCTATGGATGGAGCAATGCAAGTTTGAATGCATTACTCAAGTAAGCTTTAAAGTCTATTTTGCAAACATGGTGAATTATGCTAGTAGGTCAATTACTCGAATGCTTTTCCTCATTTATGGTCTTCACGTGCAGGCTATTGTGTAAAATGCTTCCAAGGGAGAATAAATTATCGACGTCAAGAGATATGGCAAGGCAACATGTGACCTTTCTTGGAGGGTTAGATTACAAGCACATCCATGCATGCGTCAACGATTGCGTTCTGTTTCGTGGACCACATAAGGATGCAAGAGAGTGTCCTACTTGTGCAGAGAAAAGATATAGAGCAGATCTCAAAACTTTGGATGTTCCTTGTAAGGTTCTGCGACATTTTCCCATAATCCCTCGCATCCAACATATGTTCAAGTGCGAATCCATTGCAGAGCTCATGTCATGGCATTCCTCCCATCGATCAACTGATGGCAAATGGAGAACTCCCGTAGACACTTCTACGTGGAAGCATATTGAAGACACATGGCCAAAGCTTCAAGGAAGAACCTAGGAGCTTGAGACTTGGATTGGATATGGATGGTGTGAACCCATTTGGTCTCAAAAGCACCTCTTACAGTGTATGGCCAGTGATATTGGTGAATTATAATCTTCCACCCTCTATGGCTATTAAGAAAGGACATGTTATGTTATCCCTTCTAATTCCAGGGAAACATAAAGTCAAAAATCCTAATGTTTATTTGGAGCCTTTGATTGACAAGCTAGAGATACTTTGGAGAGGTATCGAGGTGCATGATGTGAGCAAGCCTCCCTCGTCACGAGACTTTAACTACAAAGCAGTCTTGATGTGGATGATGCATGACTTCCCAGGCTATGGCGAGTGTTCAGGTAAGCATTGCACTTTTAATTATGAGTAGGCAACCGATGTGGCACCCTAAACCCACCTTCAACTCTTAATTGCATCTATTGTTTAGGTCTCACTACATCGGATTACCATGCATGTCCTGTTTGTGGTCCTTCACTAGTTGCCTCATGGGCAGACGCATTGAATAAGGTCATCTATGAGAATCACCATCGATTTCTCCCACCTGATCATCCTAGATATGTTGCTCCTTGGAATGAAGCCCCCCCACAATCACTCACTGCAGGAGATTGGATGAGAATTTGGGACGGTTCCATGACTCCTCCACCACTTGGCATGAGCCGGTAAGGGTTTATAACTATTGTGTGCTATATTGGCTGGAAATAAAGATTGCCCGCTAACACTTTCTTTTGTTTAGATACTCCATTTTTATTGTTTACCATATTGGTCCCACCTCAAGATCAATCACTTGCTTGATCCCATGCATATCTTCAAGAATGTGGCATCTACCATTTGGGAACATTTGAATGGGACACGAGATTCCACAGGGATAAGGGAGGATCTACGCACCACAGGGAGGATGCATAAAGCTTGGCCACAAGAGAGACCAAATGGACGTGTTTTTTTACCTCGTGCACCGTGGAGGTTATCAAAGCTAGAGATGGTAGCGGTGAAGCATGCTATCACTATCATTCGTACCCCCATCGGATGCATGAGGTGTTTGAAGGGGGCCTTCACAAAGAGCAAGAAACGAGGTGTAGAGCAATTATATGGCTTGAAATATCATGATTGGCACAAGATGCTCCAAGTAAGTATTTTATGTGCATAATATATTTTTCCTTCCAAATTTGTGAGTGAATTAGAAGCAACTAATCAATCATTCCTCGTGTGTTCAATTCATACTACCTACTAGCATTTCTCGCAGTGCATCGAAGGATGTGAAGGATTGTATTTACAAGATGGGCAAGCTTGTGAGGTACTTTACAGGATACAAAATGTGAATATTGTATTTACAACATGGGCGAGCTCTCGGTGAGCTTGTGAGGTACTTTACAGGATGCAAGGTGTTCATATTGCTAATATTGCGTACTTTTTTCTTTCTAGGTATGTGAGCTCAAAGGAAATAGATCCCACCACGCTTGAGAATGCTCGAGTTATGTCAGTGGAGGTTGTTTCTTTATGGAAGAGACATTTCCACATTCTATTCTCACAATCCAACTACATCTCATAGTGCATTTCGTGGATGAGATTGCTATATGCGGTACTGTACATGCATGATGGTTGTTCTTCCTCGAGCGCTTCATGAAGACCTTGAAGGGTTTCGTGAGACAAAATGCAAGGCCCGAAGGTAGAATGGCTGAGGGTTGGTTGGTACAAGAATCACTTGTATATATTTCTGAGTTTCTTATTGATGTGGATAGCTCTCTCCCATGACTATGGAGAGATGATGCAGACCTAAGGATGACCTCTATTGTGCCTCAAGGGAAAGGACGCATCAAAGTAATAGACACGGAGTTGCTTAATAATATCAACCTCTATTGCATGCTTAATAGTGATGTGATGAAAAGATGGGTGACAAGATACGAGGATGCAAAGGCAAGAAGACAAGAAGAAAGGGCCCTCTTTCGTACACACCACGGATCTCGTGTGCCATACCCTCAGTATCTAAGAGCACTTCCAAAGGATATTCATGTGGATTGGCTACTTGATGAAATGGAGAGAGCAGAGAGAGACGAGGGGATGCATATCACAATGGAAGAATGGGAGTATGCTAGGGGATGCATGAGCAAGGTCAGCATATAGAATGTTATGCATAAGTTAGGAGCTTTCAATAATTTAGATTGCTTATTTAATTGATTTTGTCTTGGTGTAGTATACTATGTTCAATGCTATATGGTGTGAGGGCAAGCATTTTCGAACACAACGGATTGATGATAAGAGAAACACACAAGATTGCAGCATCATTGCTAGCTTTGAGGGAGCCAATGGAGCCATGGATGATTATTGTGGCATAATCCAATATATTATCAAGCTTGATTTTCGATGCTTCTTTGTGTATGTTTTAGATGTAAAGTGGTTTAAGGACGTGGTGGAAAGAGACCCTAATGCAACAATCAAATGCCATGCAAGTGGCTTTGTAACTATTGTCTCCACAAAGTTTGGCAAAGTAAGAAGGACACACTAGTACTATCGCAACAACGTGAACAAGTACTGTACACACATATAAAAATACTCACTTTTAAATATTTGATACCTTCGATGCAAGGAAAATAACATGATTGTATTTGTGTTTGAATTAGGTTGTCTATCACCCAATGGTGGATAATAATAGATGGTGGCATGTCATACCTATTACGGCACGTTCCAAAGGGATGTATACGTATAGTACATTTACTAATATGGAGCGTATGGAGGATGATCATCACCACGGAGGTGATGATGACCGTGATACGTGAGAGGAGAATGATCATGAGATCGGAGATACAGATATTGAGGCCATTACTCGTGAGGACGAGCTTACCATTGGTGATGCTGATTTCGATGAGCACATGAGTAGCACAAGTAGTAGTGGGTAGAATGTATTTGTAGATCTCAACACTGGTTTGGATTTTGAAGTAGATAGTTTGGCAAGGGTTGATCTCATTGAGGATGAGATTGAACCGTAGCCCATCATTGATATCGGCAAAACTATTTTACATATCGTCTCATTCTCCTCACCTCAATTTTTGTATATGTGGCATGGGTTTGCAAAAAAGCATTGATATTTTTGTTAAAATTACGTGCTTTGGTAAGAGTTTGGTAATCATGGGAAATGTTTGGAAAGCAGTGATGTACATTTATCAAGCTGCCCCAAAATCTCACTTTTTGTATTCTCTGTTTTGCATCTAAATCCGCATCCAATTCACTATGTAGACACGTTGGTAGACATGCTAATAAGTGTGCTAATAGACACGCTATTAGACGCGCTATTAGATGCACTAATAGACGTGCCAATAGATGTGCTATTAGACGCACCCATAATTTCTCTATTTGAATAGCGCCTATAAACGCACCTGCTATTTTGCATGTCTATAGTTGCTTTGTGTTGTTGTGGCATGATGCCATATATATATATATATATATATATATAGATAGAGAGAGAGAGAGAGAGAGAGAGAGAGAGAGAGTATATATATATATATAGAGAGAGAGAGAGAGAGAGAGAGAGAGAGAGAGAGAGAGAGAGAGAGAGAGAGAGAGAAATATTGAGGAAATATTTCAATTCTTGATGCAAGGTGTAAAAGAAAGATCCCAAATTCCAATAAAGAAGAATAGATTGTAGAAAAAGAGAGAGCAAAGTACATACATGAAAGAGATGAAAGATGAAAAGGAGAAAACAAGTATGAAAGGGATGTCATTTGCAAAACAGGCAATCCCGTTCCAAGGAAAGGCCTTAGAGGAAGACGAGAAGCTATCAAAGTTGTTGCTTTTTGAATTTCTAGAGAAGTCTGATGCTCAACAGGATTTTCATCTTTTCTATGAGATGTGGAACAAAGCTGGATTAAGCTGCCATATTGGAGACAAATAGAGATTTTTTAGCAGAAGTGCTAGAAGATGCAAACTCTTAGAAGAGAGTCTTTCTTTTGCTATGTTCCTACATGTTTATTATGGAGCTCCTGAAGACATACCAGAAGAGCCTAAGGAAGATCCTCAAGAAGAAACAATTTTTGAAGAAAAAGATGACAAATTTGCGAGGCTCAGCATTAGAAGAGCAATATATTAATCTTGAGGAAAAGAGTAAAGAGGCTGCATCTTTGGATCTTGTAGCTTTGAAATTAGAAACACTTAAAGGAGCAGTATCTATTGAAGGACTGGATTTTGAGACATGTAATCCTATTGTCCCCATGCTTCCATCCTTTACTATTCAAGGTCAATAATATTATCTACTATTAGACATACTCATTCTCTTTGACCTATGAGAAGATTACACCATTGTGTTGATTGCTCAAGCTTGTCATTGAGACAAAAAGGTCAGAATTGAGGATGATGAGTTGATGATTCTTGAAGATACATTTGACCCCAAGGACACCCCATTTATGTGCTTTAAAAAAGCCACAAATATCAAGAAGACAAATGATAAGACTTTCAATCTAGGTACGCTATCATTCTTTTCTTTGCTAAATCATTTTTATTATGGCTAGCATAAGTCTTTCTCCTCATTGTTTGTTTGATGTTGCACTTGTATATTGAAGATGATTGTTTTCATAAAAGATCCATGGGGAGTAGAGAAAGGGGACTTGGACAATTGTCTTCCCTTTCACACTATATCAAAAAGATGTCTTCCACCAAGATTTCAATTTACCATAGGCAGTTAAGCAACAATGGAGAGGGTGCTTTCTATTTTTTCAAATGTTTGTCAATATTTCTTGGTGGTTACTAAGTGAACTAGTGAAAAGACAAAGTAATATTAATTGAGATATTATCTACCTTGGACATTTTTGGGCACTGCCCAAGGCCAATAATGCTCAAGGGCAAGTTACTTTCTCACCTACAGTGCATATGCTCTAGTACATGGAATTAAAAATCCTATACATCTTGATGGTTATGGGAAACACCATCTTATAAGGTTAAGAGAGTCAGTCTCAACTCCAAAGGCTAAAAAGATAGAAGGAGGGGTTGATGAGAAATAAGAAAAAGAGTGAAAACCAGTTATGTTGTATTTTCCATTGATACAAAGGACTACAACAAAAGATAGTGAACATTGAATTTGTATTAAATTTCTTGAAATACATCATACAGTTTTTATTTTTTTCGAATAGGTTGTACACTGATGCATTTCTTGATAAAACTTTAAGTTCTATCAATTCATTTGTGATCCAGAAAGATCTTTGACTGCCTCCATTCCACATGTTTTTGGGCAGCTATTGAGTTGTCCAGAATTTGACTTCTTCTTCTCTTTTATGCCATGTTGAAGGCAATTTTAACTTGTGATAATGCAACTTTTTTCTTTATTTGTACCTGTGTAGTATACATCTGTAAAATCATTGAAATGCTTATTTGAGACTATTTGCCTTCATTGCGCCTCCAAAATGTTGTGTGTACAAAAAAAACATTTCTTGCAATGTAATGAGACTTCTCCATTTCTTGTGTACACCAAATTGCAAGGCATCCATACTTTTTCACAAAATACAAAAGATGGTTATAGATAATATGCTGCAATTACATAAATATTAAGTCGCTATTTTGTGCTTGGCAAGTACCAAAGGCATCTACCTTATAGGACAAATTAGTTTTGCTTACCATATAGTGTGTTATGTTGCAACTTGTCCAAGCTTGTTTCATCGACTTTCCAAAAGCTTTAAGCTCCTCTTCTAACAAAGGGTCATCACTCTTGGTCCATGTATTTTTGTCACAAAGTATGAATAGCTTGTCTAACGATTTTCATACTTCTACTTTCACATATCTAGCAACACCATCTACCTCATCATCTTTGACAACATTATTCACAAGATTCTCACAAGCTTCCAGAGGCCATATCTCACCCTCAAAACATATCTCGACTGTCTACCAAGCTTTCCTTCTCTTTGTGGTTCTGACAGAAGCCTTCTTGCATTGACTCCACCAATTGATGGTTTGACGAGGAACATCCTTTCCATTTGTTGACTTCTTAAGGTCTGTTACAATATGAACATCTCCATGAAGACCCATGCCCGATAATACTTTTTCTAAAGCAACAATTACTTTTTTCCTATGCTTTTTAGGTTGAAGCTTCCAAGAAATTCCGATATATTAAAAAACCAAAATTTCAATGATTTGACATAAAGTATGCAAATTGCAAATATGGACATAACACAAAGGGATGTCCAAGGCTGCTTTGAATTTGGATCAATGTTATCCCTATTAGGAGCTCTCCTCCACCATTTGGGATCCATGACATGGGATGGATCCTTGCAGTAAAGGCATGGAGATTTAGAATTACTTCCTTTTCTTATGTTAAACATGCATTTTAGGGTCTTGAGGTCCCCTGCCGTATGCCAATCAACTTGAAAATTGCATTTTCCTTCGACATGAAGTTGTCCTCCTTGAACTTGTTTTTTGATGATTGCTGGTATTTCTGTTTTGTGGAACACCCAAAATAATGTTTGGTGGTCCTCTGTATTAACCTACCATTGGAGAATCCTTCTCTATTAAAGCATCAAGGCAATATAAATAGAATTAGACATCAACACATTTTAAATATGGAAAACCATTTAAAGTCCAAGTTTGTGCTTACCTCAAATGCACCGAACTACCAAATGTGCTTCTCTGATTGTACACTGAAATATCTTTGAGTTTGCTTTTGTTATTGGTGGATCAAGAGCTCTATTCATAAGTATGATGGTCACTCTTTCAATCTTTCTTTCCTTAAAAATCTCAGATTCATCTAATTTAATAACAAATATAAGCCGTCCTTGGCACTTTTCAAATGTAATTCCATAGAATTCAGCCATCCTTCTTTCTAATTATTCAAGATCAACAAAAAAATTGTTCCAAGGATTATACACAATGCTACCTTTGTTACCTTCATAAATATTTTCAATGTGCAACCAATGCCCAAGAAAATCATCTACTTGCTAGTTGAGTGAACCTCTTAACTTCCATACCTTGGTAGGATTTGGAAGAAGCACATGTTTGATACTCTGATCTTTTAAAGTTGATGATACTGCTTTGAAAATAGAGGAGTAACCTTTCCAGCTAACTCCACTCTCATCAAGAGGCTCTTGGATTAAGTCCACATAACCTTTGCCAGCTTTCCACAAATTGATGCACAATGTTGCGTTTGATGGTTTTAAACTTCTTTTCCTCAATCATCTATTTTGCAATAGTAGTTGAAAATAGATCTTTCACTTGTTTCACTAGAAGAGCAGTCGGATCAACATTCTCCTTTTGAGGCTCCTAAATTTTTCTACAAGCAGCACGTGTACATAAGCACATTGCTCGATTTCCATCTACATAACAAGATTGAACATAGCTACATTCCAAATAGCAAAAGCTACTTACTGGGCTTCTTGGATGCGCTGCTTGCACCCTCCACTTCCCGCTTTCAATCTTGCAACGTTATGAACTTTTATTGGTGGGTGAGATTTTGAATTTTGCGTGGACCCACGCTCTCCCCGGAAGTTTTTCCAGCATCATGGTTGCCGCAATGGTGTAATAATGAGACACAATGTTATCATTATCAATGTAGAGCTCGACACATGGCACTACATGCATTTACTCATGAGCACTTGAAGACTCAAGATGTCAAAAGGTGGGTCTATAGCTGATCATTTGAATTAGTTCAGTATGAATACAAGCCAACTAAGGTCTGTAGTAGTAAACACCTCACCTCTTGAAATCCTCCTAGGATTATGACCAATCAAGTTGAGCCCGTAATCCTAATGAAATTCTTTAACTTGAAGGCAAAACCTCATTTGGAAAGGAAGATACACATGTGGCAACTCCCTCCACCTCTTGTACTATGAACAACTAAATGTTATGAAGAAGTTCTCTACATTGTGTTGTCAAGATACCATTGGGATGTCGAGGTGAGGAGAATGCATTGTGGAGTGAGGAGAGGAGACAAGGAAGAGAGAAGTTTGGGCACACTAAGGTAATGAGGGGATTGTGTGGAGATTGTGTGCTTAAGGGGAGGAGAGTGCCACTCTGTTGGGAGGAAATAGAAGTTTGATACACTTATTTAGTTGGAGAAGACATGCAAAGATTATGGATGTGTGATCACTTTGAGTTGAAATGATGCAATCATTATAGCACACATGCAACATCCATGTATAATCACAACATGATTGCTAAGACCCATTTGCTTTTTAGCACAAAGACTGGTTGACCCAACCATGCTTTCACCCAAATATTGATATATTGATTTTGAGTCTTTTACTGACAATTCTGCACTTGGGTAAAAGTTTAATTCTTCACACATTTTGTTGGAGCATATGTCAAAAAAGGGCATATCTTGTAGTGAGAAGGTACCCTAATCCATTTGTGAGGCAAGCTATGTGGATTCGATGGTGGGCAAGGGCATGAGGATGGGGTGAAACAGATGTGCAGAACGAGAGATTCAATTTGGGCCTTCAACCTCACGAAGACTCTTGCTACCTGTAAGCAAGAGCATGAGCTTAGGAGTTGGATGCTTGTGTTCGGTTCCCTCGCGAAGACTCTTGCTGCCTATGTCGATCAGACTCTCAAGTACGAAGCTATAGACGTGCCTTTGGTAGATGGCATTGTGTGTGAGGGTGGGAAAAAAAAAGGGGCCAATTGTGACAAGCGAGATTAAGAGCTAATTAATGTGGGTTAGCAAAGAGATTTAAGTTGTGTTTCATCTTCATCGTCTTCTTGTTTGAAAGTTTGAAGGTCTTGAGCAATTGATGTTTGCTTTATCATTCGAAAGAAACAGAACATCCTCGACGACGAAATCAGTGCAGCGGAGTCTTAGAACGTCAGTTTGATCGCTTCCCTTAGCATTTTGATCCATCGCGTTTTGATTTTCAGCAGTTCTGGCGCTCTCCGTCTCATCTTCCTCTTTGCAGACTAGCCCCAGAGCATTGGAAGGCGCCGGAATTAGACAAAGAAACAGAACGTTCTCGACGAGGAAATGGAAATTATGGAGTGTTAGGATCATGTCAGTTTGATCGATTCGTTTAGCATTATGATTCATCGCATTTTGATTTCAGAAGCTTTAATCTTCGTGTTTGCATTGGAACGCCGGAAATAGACGAAATTCACGAGAACATCCTCGACGAAGAAATCACCGCCGCGGAGAATTAGAATGCCAGTTTGATCGATTTCTTCACGCATTTTGTTCCATCGCGTTTTGATTGTAGCAGTTCTGCTTTCCATCTGATTTTCCTCTTTGCAGACTAGCGCAAGAGGCATTGGAAGACGCCGGAAATAGACGAAGAAACAGAACATCCTCGACGAAGAAATCACCGGTGCGGAGACTTAGAATGTCAGCTTGATCTATTGCTTCACGCATTTTGATGTCACAACTTCGGCTGATCTTCCTCTTTGCAGGCATTGGAAGGCGCCGGAAATAGACAACGAAGCAGAACATCCTCCGGAGGCTTAGAATTATGTCAGTTTGATCGATTGCTTCACGCATTGAGTCATCGCATCGATTGATTGCTGTTCTCAGAGTCCATACGATTTCTGTGTTCGAATTGCTGCATGAATTTTGAGTAATCCTATCAATTCCTACATGTACGCTCTAGGATCGACAGCTGCACAAATTCCACTCGATCCGTAACCCCATCGATTTCTGTTGCTCAATCTGTTCGAACTTGTTCTGCAGATTGATTCTATTTCCAGTGTCCTACGAGAAATCAGAGGTTGCGAATACATTCACCAGCACCAAATGGACTACGAGAATCTACTGACCGAGATCGTCGAGGAGAACGACGTCGAGCGCGCCCGCGACTATGCATCTTTCATGCACCGTCTCGATGTTCTACTCACTGTCCCCTTCGAGCAAATGCGTTTCATTCCCCGTAGTTGGCTTGAACCTCCGCCATCTCTACTTCGTCGTACTAGATGGCAGCGTTTCGTTCGCTCTTTGAGAGCCTTTTTCAGATGTCCAGCCTTTGTGAGATGTCCAACCTTTCTCAGATGTCCAACTTCCTTGACATGTCCAACCTTTTTGAGATGTCCAACCTCCTTGAAAGGTCGTCTCATCCTCGGTCTGCTTGTTGGAATCGGCATTACCGCGTTGGTGCTTGTCCTGCTGTGGTGGTTTCTCCTTTCTGATGCTCGAACGAAAACGCTTCGTGCCGCTGTCACCAGCAACTGGATGCCCTGCCCAGCCTCAAACCACACAGCAAACACGATTTATTCGTCCAGTATGGGCGCTTCTTGCATGCCTCATTTCACCGAGGAGCATCATCGTACTTCGTCGGATTTTGATTTCTCTCTTGAAAAACCTGAGAAGACGAGTCCCGATCCTCCAGGAGAAGACGAGGTGAGAGTTCTTAGACACAAGTCGGAATACTTTCAACGAAAGCACTCTTCGACTTTCTTTTCGAAATTAACGTTCTGTTATTTTTCAAGTCGGTCTTCCTGCGACAGTCGCGAAACTTTTTCTTGTTTAATGAACACAAGAGTTTCAAAATATTCTTTTCCCGGCAAATGTTTCATACATAAACGTAAGTATTATCATATCAGTATTTGTAATTGGTCCAAGTAAGAATTTCTATACGTTCGACTTTCATTTCGGTTTCGTTGAGGAGGTTCTGAGTGCTCACAGTGCATGGTGACTGTAAATTCCTTTGTGATGCACTCTTACATTCTGCCGTGATGCCTTCAACGTCATGCGTCACTCATGAAGACAAACTTTCAACTAACACGCGCTGTCCAATCATGCGTTCTTAACATAAAAATGGTTTGGTCAATCCAGATCAAGCGCCTCACCGGAGTAGAAAAGGCTCTATGGTCGTTCAAACGAACACTTGCAGAGGATCCTTTACTGGACGAGGATGACGGACTTTATTCGTCAGTCTTCCACAATGTCTCCAAATTTCGAAGGTAAATTCTCGCAATCCGAGAGATACGTTTTGTTGGCTCTCAGATATGGACGAGCTTTCTGATGTGCAAGCTCCTAACGTTGAAAGACTAGCAATGCTACAGAAGCTATCGACTGATGGAGGAAGTATTTCGCATCTACGTGTACAAGGATGGCTACAAGCCGCTTTTCCATCAGGGATACACGAACAGCATTTATGCCTCCGAAGGTCTGTTCATTGACACAATGGAGAAGGGAAACCAGTTTACAGTGGAGAATCCATTTGAGGCGCACATGTTTTTCCTGCCTTACAGTATGAAGCAGATGGTGGATCACCTACATGACCCCTATACACGTAGCCGCAAGATTCTAAGGAGGGTCATCAGCAACTATGTGGATGGACTGATATCCTCATACCCTTTTTGGAACAGGACACAGGGCAGAGACCATTTCTTTGTATCTTGCCATGATTGGGTACGAACATTTTACATAAACGATTTTGCAGCAGCAGATGCTTAGCTTAGTTTGTCTGTGCGATTCCGAGTTTCTTCCTAATGTTGAGTCAATTGCTGAAAATGTTCTTGGATGCAGGCATTGAGTTCGCTAAGGGACCACGACGTCCTGCAAAAGAATGTGGTAAAGGTGGTTTGCAACGCTGATCTTACGGAGGGGTTTCGGAAGAATTCAGACGTTTCATTACCAGAAACATACGTTCATGGCTCCAATCTCAAGTTCTTCAACTTTCTGTATACAGACGGCCCAAGCGCAGGAAATCGACCTCACTTAGCATTCTTTGCAGGACAAATGCATGGAAGCCTCCGGCCCAACTTGGTCCAGCATTGGAAGGACAAGGATCCAACCATGAGGATATTTGACGTCCTGCAATCTGCGGGACCTGGAAATCTTTCCTACACGAGACTCACCAAGTCATACTCAGATCATATGAGACACAGCAAGTATTGCATTTGTCCCAGGGGGTTCACGGTGAACAGCCCCAGGCTGGTTGAAGCAATCTATTACGAGTGTGTGCCAGTAATCATCGCAGATAATTTTGTGCTCCCATTTAGTGACGTGCTGGATTGGAACAGGTTTTCTGTGACCGTTTTGGAGCAAGATGTGCCCAATCTGAAGGACATTCTCATGAACATACCTCAAGAAGTATACAGTTCCATGCAGAGAAGGTTGAAATATGTCCGGAGACATTTCCTGTGGCACGACGAACCTGTTCAGTATGATATCTTCAACATGATTATACACTCCCTGTGGACTCAGCGTTTGAATCAACTTTGAGCTCTTGTGGATGTAGCCTGCAACATTTGTAGGATTAGCACATGAAACGATTGTAGTAGTAACATGAAACGATTGTGGCCAGTAACATTAGCACATCATGAAACAGTTGTATAAGAGATTAGCACGGGAAACATTTGCACATTGAGAGAGCTTAGCGTTACAGTAAAAGAGCTCATAACTCTAATTCACGGCTGAAAGCCCATTTTATAATTCAAGAGCTCCATAGAATTTAAACTCGGTGTTTCGATTGCCGTTTTCAGTATTATATCCTGTCTACACTTAGCATCTAATTGCCAAGAAATGGTAGTTATCAATTTGGACTTCAAGACCAAAGGCTTCAGTTCAAAAGCTTGATACGTTACTTACAGAAGATTAAACCCTTAACATTAATTCGCTTCAAGACCTTGTCGAGCTTCATCCATGTTGGCTTTGATACGTTACTTATAGAAGATTAAACCCTTAACATTAGTTGAATTTTCAATGATAAAGGTCATATGACGTGAGAAACCTTTATCATTGAAAGTTGATAAGTTTCTTGTGCAAGCATCGTTTAAATAAAACAATTACTTGGTTTCCTTAACGAACTTTGTAATCTTTTCACCGATATGGATCTCCTTCTTTGTGATGAATGTCACAAAGTTCAGAGTTCTTATATTACTAGCTTTACTATCTCCCGTTGCTTTTCCTTTTAGGATTGTACTATCTCTTTCCTCAACTTGCTTGAGTAGTTCCTCAGCCATCCCAAAACATTAATGTATACTTTTTCTCCCAACCTCAATCATGAGGGCTTTTGTTGTCAAATTGTAGCAATATTATGCGAAGCCCATATTGAATCACAACATTGTCAACATTCTCTATGATGCACTAACATTGTCAACAAATAATGGTCTTTGCAACACATGCTTCTCTGAGCTGTGAAGACATTGCCAAAAGTATGGGGCTCAACCCAAAGCAATGCATTAGATTTTCATTTCATGATACTAATAAGCTTGATGTTTTGGGCATGTCCCTCCAACAATCTTGTTATGTTTTTTATAGCCTTGTTCTTCAAATTTTGCAACCTCTCTCTCTCTCTCTCTCTCTCTCTCTCTCTCTCTCTCTCTCTCTCTCTCCATTATTGTTTATCTACTATAGCAATTGCTCTCCTGGTTAACCTCGTTTTATTAGCATCGAGGTTATGCTTAGACACTAGTAGAAAAGTGGGCAAAAAGGGTGATCTAATTCCACCCCTTTGATTGTCCTAAAGGGAAAATTAAGTTTCCCTAAAACGCTAGAGTTTTCCTATCCACCCTTAAGTCTCTATCTTTTATTAGTTTTGTCCTTGTGGTCCTCCGTTTTAAAGAACTAGAAATTCTCCTTTTATACAAACTCAAAAGATTAAATTTTGCATCCCTTTGACACTTGCATTGAAATAAAATAAGAGATATGAGCATTTTCCCATATCTTCTATTTCCCTCCATGTCTAAGAATGGAAGTTATTGCCTAATTTCTTTTTAAAGCATGATCGATTGGGCTTAAAGTTTGCCTTTTCTCTGCATAATAGTTTTACAAATATGGTCATTTGAGCTACATCCAATCTTTATTTGTAATTATCTTAATATATAATTACATTTTTGCTATCTACACTCCATTGTATTATTTTAATATACAATTACATTTTTGCTATCTACATTGCACTGTATAATGATTGTACAAAGACCATGCAAAGTAGTTGAGAAATCTCAATTATCTAAATATAGAAGTTTGCACAATATATTTTCATATGCATGCATTAGCTTTCTAGCTACTAGCTTATAATATAGTTTGCATTTTCCATGCATGCATTGGATCTCTAGCTACTAGCTCACATTTTTTTAAAAATGTGGTGATTTATATATGGTCAAACTATGTCAATCAATAGTTGAATTTCAAAGGATGAAAGAAAAATACACTATAATAAAAAATAAAACTAAGAGAATATTTATCAAAATACAAACAATTCTTTTATTTCATAATAATTAGCATGATTACATGTAGTTTCCCTTGTGAGAAGAGCCAAAGGCCAAGTCACACTTTGTCCATTTACTTGGCCTAAAGATTGTAGCTAGTTGCTATACTAATTATTTCACCCAAGCTGACAACCCTTTTTTGTTGTAGGATGTGTAATTATTTCACCCAAGCCAACAACCCTTTTTTCTTTTAAAATCCAACAACTTCACCTTCTCATTCATTGTAGACTTTTCCTACAAAGTGGCATTTCCTACAGAGAGAAATTCACAAGATAAATGGACAAGCCATTATGTATTTTGGACACTTACATTTTACCAACAAATAATTCATCTTTATGGTTCTCTAGCATAATATATTTGATCAAATTCATGATGTGCTTACTAAACTTTATTGTTGGTATAATGTCTTTATCCAATAGTATATTAGGTTTTTATCCCATTATCATTACGTTTATTTTGTAGGACCTTATACCCACCAAAGATTTCCTTCACCAAGGTTTTTTGTATAATGTACTACTATATGGCTGATCCCATGATGATCATCACCATTATCGTCTAGTCCTATTTGTTGGTTCATGGACTGAACAATGAGGCAAAGGTGAATCACAATGAACACATCTTTATACATGAGTGGTTACATATATAGGCAACTGCCTCCATGTTGGTAGATCCCAAATCCACAATTGTCTCCATGATTAGCTCAATCAGTTACCTCCTATGATCACTCCAAATCCACACATCACACCAACCTAACAAACCTAATTGCCAAGTCACTAGAACCTTCTAGCACACCTACACTCACACACTCCTAGCCCATAGGCACACACACACATACATCAATTTGTCCTTCATTCCCCCCCACAAATTGATGACCTCATCCCTCAGCAGTAGTACATGGGATGGTCCATGGCTTGCCCACCATCATGTGGCAACACACATGGCCCCAACCTGTGAGTCACTCCTAGAACTCTTAGTTTACAACTGGGAGATAGAAAATGACTATGTATGGAAATCCCCATGAGTCCAACAAGGAAAAATAACAATGTAACATCTTATTCGAGAACTGTAACCTCAAAATGAGAACTCTTGGGAATCTTTCAAAGATTCCTTTCTTTTCATGTGAATTTTACATATTTTTTGAAAAGATGGCACAATGTATTTTGACAAAAGACATAAAAACCATCTTTTTTTGAAAAAGTTTCGACAATCGTTTTTCGAAAAATAGGCATGAAAACCTTTACTTAGAATACAAAATCGACATAAAATACAATAATTTCTCAAAACCATTACAATATGGACCTATGCATCCAATGCAAATAAAAGGGCCATGGCATGACATATTTCAAAAGTCTAATATGCTAGAAATTATAGTGCTTCACAAATATACATGCCATTGATTCTACAAAGAATAGTACTCATCCTCGAATCCTATACCTTCAAATGCATTAGAGCTAAAGTTTTGTGGGGTAAAAGTTGTAAGAGCCTTCTCTTTCCAAACTATCCACTAGAACATTCTCTAAGTCAACCTAGCTAAGTTAAGATGCCACCCTCTTTCTTGCATGGAGTTTCTTGGCTTTAACTTGTGCACTGCATCCAATCAATGTCTTTGGAATCTTTCGGGATAATATTATGTATTGTGTCGCCTTTGGCAATT
Organism: Dipteris shenzhenensis; assembly: GCF_047967505.1. Taxonomy (NCBI): domain Eukaryota; kingdom Viridiplantae; phylum Streptophyta; class Polypodiopsida; order Gleicheniales; family Dipteridaceae; genus Dipteris; species Dipteris shenzhenensis. The sequence continues at coordinate 48,601,073 of NC_141623.1, read as the reverse complement.
GCCTTGCTTGTCTCAATTGAAATGCCTATACCAAAATATCTAACCCAATTGCTCAGTCAATGATATCATCCACCAATCTCTACTTTGCTTGCTTTATGCAACCAAGCTATATGCTTGGTCAAAAGTACCAAAATATGAATCTACAAAAATTTTACTTTTTTCCATCAAATAATTTAAAGATTTTGGCTCACTCGAATAAAAGCTTTCCATTCTTTCTATATGTGATTTAAAAAGTGGGTGAAAAGTCTCATTTGGACAATAATGAGTAGAAGATGCTATTAGGTGCAACAAGTTCAGATAATAAAAGTTATTTTTTGATAAAAATACAAAGGGCATGGGAAGGTAAAATCTTTAAGACTTTAAGAATATGGAAAATCGAAAGATATTTTGCGATATAGTGGAGGCCCTTTTTAATTTATAGGCATAATGTTTGAAAAATGTATGAATTCCGTAAGTTTTTAGTTTTTGACTATGCAAAATATAGCTTTTTTCTTAAAAAGTTATAATCATAATGAATTTTTAAGGGAATCTTAAAACGGGTACCAATGTTACGTACCTGAAATAGATGTTACACTGTTAAATCTCAAACAAAATACTAACAATCATTTAAGGATGGAACATCCATGGCAGAGAACCATTATTGACCTCACAACAAATAACTTAGAAAACATATGGGTCCTCACCCTTGTCAGAATTGACTTGGGTGGTGTAAGCAGTGAGAGCTTTAACATCCTCTAGTTCTTCTTCTTCTTCTGTCTCTGCTTCTTCCACAAGGTTTGCTGAACATCTCTTCTTTGCATAGCATTCTTTTTTAAAATGTCTAGGTTTTCCATAAAAGTTGCACTTCATTTTGCTCTTGCCCTTGAAGTTGCTATGGCCAAATATGCCCCATGTTCTTTGTAGCCATTTCTCTGTTTGATTTTCCTTTCCTCTTCCAAGAGGGATGCCTCAATTTCCACCAAACTAATCTTTGATATATTGTTGAATGTGGTGACAATAGTGCCATATTCCTCAGTTAGGCTTCTAAATAAGATAGCAATTACAATGTCTTCATCAAGATTAAACTTGATGCCAGATAACTAAGTCAGTATGCTCTTCATGGAATTTAAATGTGAAGAGATGGATTCTCCTCTATCCAAATTTAGATCAAAGAATTTGATGAGCAAGCTAAACTTGGAACATCTCCCCTATGCTCCAAAAACATGCTCAAGATGAGTCCATGCAGCATGAGCAGTATCATAGCCATCAATATATGGTGGATAAAAGAATCACTCAATCCAAGAGCACTTATGGCTAGTGCTTTTTCATCCTTAAGGAGCCATAAAGCTTCTCCTTGCCGAGTTGTTGGTTTATTTTCTTTTCCATTAGCCACCTTCCAGATCCCCCTTTTTCATGAGAATAAATTTCAGTTTGGTCTGCCAAGTATGAAAACCCTCTCCCTCAAACTTATCTAGATATCTTGATCTTGGAGGCCATTTGGGAAGGTCTTACCACTTTAATGGCAGTGTCTAATCCCTTTACAAAATATCAGTCTTTCTAAACAAAGAAATCACCTTTACCATATAGAAACAAATTGCTAGATAAAAATTTAGAAAAACCTAGTTGTTTGGCATATGCATAACTAGTTCGCTTCTCCTAAATCCTCTTAACTGGGGTCTTCTTTACCTTGTACTTTGTCCTTCTTGTAGACTTCTTCAAGTGCTTAGCATTGGAAGAGCATTGAAAACTTGGCATGTTGTCAAGAAATCAATGCCAACTGAACTTCAAAGAGCATTCTCTAAACTAAAAAAGAATTCTCTGAACTATACTTCAACCCCACTTTATACTTCAAGCATCAATTTAACATTTAGTATAGCATCAAACTTCAAGAACTATCCAAAAATGCTTGTAGAAAATAGAGTAACCTTGGAGGCTTGATATCTCTCTCCACATATCATCAAACTTGGGGCTTTTGCTGTGCAATCAAAGATACACAGGAAGAGAAGACTCAGTACCAATCTAAGGCAAAATGGCGCATCACATCACTCGGGGCAACAGCATCTTCATCAATTGAGAAAGCCATGTCTATTTTTTTGTCAACTTCTCCCTTGATACTGGACCAAATCACTTTAGATTTCAATTGTGGGTACATCTAGTAGTTTTCCAACCTGGCTAAGAGGAATTGTGAAATGATTTGCTACAGTGACCAACATTGCACAGACTTTACAGAGAAGAAATAGAAGCGGCCCATGAGAATGGCGACGAATCTTGACAATCCCTCTAGTCAAAGAGGTCATCCAAGCATGAGGAAAGTCCAAGTCTGAGCTGAAAGTATTTCTCAATCCATTGCTTGACTGAAGAGAATTCAGCTTTCCAAGGTCATGTTCGAAGAGGGAAGCATGAGAGGCATTTGGGAAAGAAGAAGGCATCTTCTTCGAATCTCATGGATACTCTTCCTAGGCACAGGGATGATCATTAGCAAGCTCCGATACCACATGTTGGTTCATGGACTGAACAATGAGGCAAAGGTGAATCACAATGAACACATCTTTATTCATGAGTGGTTACATATATAGGCAACTGCCTCCATGTTGGTAGATCCTAGATCCACAATCATCTCCAACACCTATTTCATTAATTTTGGACTTTTTGTGTTGTTTTTGGACGAAGCCCAAAAATCCTTCCCAAATGAAAACTTTACTTTGTGAAAATATCCTTCCCAAATCAAAATTTTACTTTCTGAAAATATTCTTCCCAAATCAAAAGTTCACTTTACGGCACTATCATATTCACATAAAAATATTATTTTTTCAATTTATACTTTTGCACCAACATGCAAGAATTTGAAATAATCCTATATTAGAAATTCTAGCTATATCTAAGTTATTTGTTAATTTAATTATTTTTAATATTTTTCCTTGACGTTTTTCCTTCCCAAATCAAAAGTTCACTTTGTGGCACTATCATATTCACATAAAAATATTGTTTTCTCAATCTATATACTTTTGCACCAACATGCAAGAATTTGAAATAATCCTATATTAGAAATTCTAGCTATATCTAAGTTATTTGTTAATTTAATTATTTTTAATATTTTTCCTTGACGTTTTTCGTTAACGTGATAAATTTATAAATCCATGAAAGGAGACTTAAATATTTCATGAAAATAACATTGTCACTCGGCAATATGCACAAAATTTAGCAAAACTTTTAATAAATAGAAAGAAGACATGATGCCATAAGACCCAAGTTTTGTATTGAACCAAAGAGGTATAATAGCAATTATAGCTATTATTATATGATTACATTGAGAGACGTTGCTCTCAGCTAGAGTCTTTATATCCAAAATGATATAGATTGAACATATATTTACAATTTAAATTGTTGCTCTTACAGAGCCTCAATTCGTGCCATCTGCATAATTTGACTCCCCATTGTCTTATTGCTCAATGTCATGACAGTCCCTTGCCAGGTGCCATCTGCATAATTTGACTCCCACTTGTCTTGCCAAGCCTTGCCCCTTGGGTGCATTGACTCCCCATTGTCTTATTGCTCAATGTGATAGTCCCTTGCCAGGTGCCATCTGCATTAACTCCCTATTGTCTTGCCAAGCCTTGACCCTTGGGTGACATCCAGTGCAAAATACAGGTGCCATATGCATTAACTCCCACAAGTTATCTTGCCAAGCCTTGCCCCTTGGGTGCATTGACTCCCCATTGTCTTATTGCTCAATGTGATAGTCCCTTGCCAGGTGCCATCTGCATTAACTCCCTATTGTCTTGGCAAGCCTTGACCCTTGGGTGACATCCAGTGCATATTTTGACTCTCATTTGACATAGGAGGTGATGACTCTGATTATAATTGTCTTGGATTGGCTCCTTTCCTAGTACCCAAATAAAATCCTTCAATGGACTTCAATACAAAGCTTTAATCATGGACATTCTTCATTTGTGCCTCATTTGCGCTGTCTCCTTCTACTTCCTCCATGGCGAGCATCCTTAAAAATTCGTGTATATGCAAAATAGTTTGCTGTGGTATTTTTATTTTTCCTTCTACCTCATATCCCATGTGCTTCTTTGATTTCTTTGCCCTTGAATGCCAAGACACTATGATTGTCTCCGTCGAAACTTGAGAGACCGCTTCATCATTTGGGACCCACTCCTTCATTATACAATTAGTATATAATGTGTTGTTATCCATATTCTCCTTCCTGCCCTTTGGCTCATACCATACCACTGTAAATGTTGTAGCTCTCCCTTGGTCATCTCTTTGCATATCAGCTACTTTTGCAACCCAAAACTTCACATTCTCATATTCATCATCCGATGGCCGAACCACAACAAAACAATCGACCTCTATATCTACTTGTGGCATAAACTCTCTCTTCTTCGGTCCATAATATGGACGTGGGAGTAATGATACAAATTCATTTTCAAAGACTGGAGCTGGGCGCAAATCGTTATGAACATTTGGCCAAAACATATTGCATTCTTCCTTGACATCCTTTGAGCCTCGCATTCTCTCAAGGTCCTTTATTAAATTTCGTGTCTTGTTAATTACAGTGGTAGTGTGTTCTCTCCAAGTAGGCTTCGAATCAGGATATCTCCAGAGCATTTCCTCTTTGTATGTAATAAATGCTTTTAATCCTTCTATTTCACAATTAGACGTCTCATTAAATTCTTGTATAGGAGCCCATGTTGGATACCTTTCCTTGCTGGGAATTGAAGTTAAGAGACTGTAAGGTTCTTCAGGTTCCCATTTTGTATCATGAGAATACCGTTGCCATTGCATTATGGGTTTTTCATCTTAAAAAAAAAAACGAAAGTAGTGTGGATTGGTATGACCTGTCAATGCATCACCACCCGTTTGTATGAAAGGTAGAATGAAGCTCTTCCAATCATACATTCTTTCGAGCCTCTCACATACTGTACTTTCCTTACGACCACCAACTTGCCTGCCACATCTTCTTACCAAGTCATCTATTGTCTCCACATCCTTGCATTTAAGCTCCCTTGAGACTGTGCTAAAAACCTGATCGATATCCTCATGTGTATGCCCAACATACAAAAATCCACATTCGACCTCATTGAAGATTCGATTGAGCAACTAGCATGGAGCAGAATGCAAACATGAGTACATTCTTATTTTCTCGCCATCAATTATCAGCTTGTATTCTCAAAGTCGGTGGCAGGCAACCTTTTTCTGCATGTACATTGTGAATTGCCTTCATAATAGATGTTACAACTTGATTGCTATCATGTAGATGCAAGGAATCAATCCATATATCGGCAAAGAACTTAATTCCATGCACTAACACTCCACATAGATGTGTCTTTATAAAGTGCTTTCCTTGTAATTTAGGTGGAGTGGCAACAAAACGAGGCAATGTTGTTGTATTCTGATCCATGCCATCTACAATAAGGCACATGTAGTCATCAGGATGCGAAATAGCTTGCTCCTTCCAAAATGCATATTTTTGTCTGGAATGTCGAATAAGGTCATGATGAGATTTTCGGTTTTTTTTGTATAATTCCCTTTGATTTGGACATGTTGCACTCTCAATTGCTCACTTTAAATCATCACAGACATTGCACTTTGACATTTTTTGCCTCCTTGGGATTTTAACATATCCAGAGTTCTTCTTCCAAAGAGTATACAAAGTATGAGAAGAAGCTACGGCATTCCCTCTTTGCCTTTGCTTTTCTGCAATAGAGTCAAATACTTCGAGCTTTGTCAAGCCCATTGGAAGGTGCATTTCAGTGATCGCATCACCGTTAGGGAGTTTGGTAGATATATGGGGTTGAGGTAAAGCATTTTCATGTATGAAGTCTTGCAAAATTGTTGCTGCCTTGACAGTTGAGATTCTTGATTTGGACCTTCCTCTATTACCGTGAATGCTAAATTTGTTGCCGCCCTTTGCCTTGGTGACTAAATCCCAATATGTACCATGGGATAATCCAGTAATATTGCGATATGCCTTATTGCAAATCCTTTTTCCATTTATGAGAGGTTTTACCTTTTGTCTTGAACTTAGCCTTTTATTGCCATTCTGAAGAAAGCAAGAGAGACTTGTGAGAAGGTATTCATTTCTTTCGCTTCCTCTTCTTTGCCACACGTGTCCTCTACATTCCCTGATGTCTACAAGATCAATGAAGCGCATACATCTTCGCTTGCAACATAGATATCCCAATGCATTTAACATGTTCTCCTCCTTCATTACTCTCTTCCTCTTTGGTTGCTTTTGTGGATCTGCCTGGATTCGCTTTCTCTTCATGCATATGTATGACCGTTTTCGTTCCTCGTGCACGTTGTTATCTGTATTTATGCACTTCTTCTCCTCACATTTGTTTGTAACCAAGCATCCATGATTGGTCATTGCATCCTTGTCCATATCACAATCAAAGTTAAATATTGAATAATCCTCTGTTGATCTTATCCTCGTTTTTAACATACTCTTAGGACCATTCAATGAATTCAATATTCTACGAGAGTATTGAGAACCTTGAAACTCTTCCACTCCTGAGAGAACATCACTCATTGGGACATCTTGCATGGCTTTCACAAATCCACAACCTTGATTGACACCAGGTTTGTTAATATGCATGAACTCATCCACACTTGACAAGACATTGTTATTGAAACCTTTGCCCTTCTCACTGTGCAAGAATTCATCCACCCCAGATAAGGCTTCATTTCTAAAATCATTTTGTTTCTTGGAACCAATGAACTCATCCACTCCAGATAAGATGTCACTTCTATAATTGAGTATATTGAAATCATCCACATTTGAAGTGATAGAGCCTGGCACATCGGCACGCTTTTTAGGTCCTTTGATATTGTAGTATATGTTGTCTTTATCATTGAAAACCACGTGCCTCTTTCTCATGTTTAAAAATTGCATGCTCCATCTCATATTCTTGCCGACCTCATAGTAGGGATCACATAAGGATGTTATGTTATCAACCATACCATCATTAGTGACTTTTAGAATCCTCATCTGTGCAAATGACCATTGCTCTACTTGTTCAAATCCCAATACTTCACCTTCTGCTACAGTCTTATTTGCAAATGATCTCATTTGTAAAATGTCCCCTATAGTAAAATCCAAGGTGGTGCACTTTGTATTCTTGATAATGTCTGTTGCATAAGTCTCATCTTTGTCCCATGCTATAAATAATTTGTTGGATGTATTGTAGGGCATAACATCTCCAAGTGTTTCCATATCTCCACATTTATACTTTAGCTCAACATGTGCGCTAAGAATCTTTGATACAGTAACTGCCACCTTATCTTCGCCAAGTCTTTGAAAGTGGCAAACTGAATTGGGATCACTATCATGGATTGTAGCAAATGCAACTACTTCTCTTTTGCTACATAAAATCACATCTATCCCTGGAACAAAATCTATAGCCATCTCCTTTGTGAGAGTCCTTCGCAAGCAAGCTGTAGTAGCAACAATTACATAAATATTAGTCTCTTTTTAATAATCTACTCATTTATTATAATTTTTAATTAGTACTTAATTTATTGGTGGGAGAAGTTATCCGATCAAGTACTCATCAGATGGACATGCCAAGTTATCCTTTGCATGGTCGATCGAGCATTAAATACTATTTTTGCTCTAGTGTCATGCACATCCGTAAAAAAACATGAGCCTACTAGGTATGTTATCCAATCAAGCACTAATGGGATGCATGTGCCACTTTGCATGTAAGTCAATTACACCTAGTTGAGGGTGTGTGCAAAGTATTGTGCCCATCGGATATGCTTTGCATTGTCGATCAAGCATAAAACACCATTTTTGCCTTAGTGTCATGCACAACCATGAAAAAACACGGTCCTAAGTGTGCTAATCAAACAAGTACTTATTGGATGGGGGCTCCACTTTTCACGCAAGTTCGTTTCAACTAGGTTGAGATGCGTGCAAAGTATTGTCACCATCGGATATGCTTTGCATGCTCGATCACGCATTATACACCATTTTTTCCCTAGTGATATGCACATCCACAAAAAAACACGCCCTTAGGTGTGTTATCTGACCAAGTACTTATCGGATGTGTGGGACTCTTTGAGAACATTTCAATACCACCTAGGTTGAGGTGTATGAAAAGTTTTGTGCCCATCGGATATGCTTTGCATGGTCGATCGAGCATTAAATACTATTTTTGCTCGTGTCATGCACATCCGTAAAAAAAACACGCTGCTAGGTGTGTTATCCGATCAAGTACTTATGCGATGGGAATGCCACTTTGCATGTAAGTCAATTCCACCTGGTTGAAGGTGTGTGCAAAGTATTGTGCCCATCGGATATGCTTTGCATTGTCGATCAAGCATAAAACACCGTTTTTGCCTTAGTGTCATGCACAACCATGAAAAAACACGGTTCCAGGTGTGTTATTCAAACTAGTACTTATCGGATGGGGGCTCCAGTTTGCACGCAAGTCCATTTCAACTAGGTTGAGGTGTGTGCAAAGTATTGTCACCATCGGATATGATTTGCATGGTCGATCACGCATTATACACCGTTTTCTCCCTAGTGGTATGCACATCCGCAAAAAAACACGCCCTTAGGTATGTTATCTGACCAAGTACTTATCGGATGGGTGTGCCTCTTTGAAAACATTTCAATACCACCTAGGTTGAGGTATAGGAAAATTATTATGCCCATCGAATATGCTTTGCATGGTCGATCGAGCATTAAATACCATTTTTGCCTTAGTGTCATGCACATCCGTAAAAAAACACGCTACTAGGTGTGTTATCCGATCAAGCACATATGCGATGGGAATGCCACTTTACATGTAAGTCAATTCCACCTAGTTGAAGGTGTGTGCAAAGTATCATGCCCATCGGATATGCTTTGCATTGTCGATCAAGCATAAAATATTGTTTTTGCCTTAGTGTCATGCACAACCATGAAAAAACACGGTCCTAGGTATGTTAATCAAACTAGTACTTATCGAATGGGGGCTCCAGTTTGCATGCAAGTCCGTTTCAACTAGGTTGAGGTGTGTGCAAAGTATTGTCAACATTAGATATGATTTGCATGGTCGATCACACATTATACACCCTTTTTTCCCTAGTGGTATGCACATCCGCAAAAAAACACACCCTTAGGTATGTTATTTGACCAAGTACTTATCGGATGGGTGTGCCTCTTTGACAACATTTTAATACCACCTAGGTTGAGGTATAGGAAAAGTATTATGCCCATCGGATATGCTTTGCATGGTCGATCGAGCATTAAATACCATTTTTGCCTTAGTGCCATGCACATCCGTAAAAAAACACGCTGCTAGGTGTGTTCTCCGATCAAGCACTTATGCGATGGGAATGCCACTTTGCATGTAAGTCAATTCCACCTAGTTGAAGATGTTTGCAAAGTATCATGCCCATCGGATATGTTTTGCATGGTCGATCGAGCATTAAATACCATTTTTGCCTTGTGCCTTGCACATCTGTAAAAAAACACGCTGCTAGGTGTGTTATCTGATCAAGCACTTATGCGATGGGCGTGCCACTTTGCATGTAAGTCAATTCCACCTAGTTGAAGGTGTGTGCAAAGTGTTGTGCCCATCGGATATGCTTTGCATTGTCGATCAAGCATAACACACCGTTTTTGCCTTAGTGTCATGCACAACCATATAAAAACACGGCCATAGGTGTGTTATTCAAATAAGTACTTATCAGATGGGGGCTCCACTTTTCACGCAAGTCTGTTTCAACTACGTTGAGGTGCATGCAAAGTATTGTCACCATCGGATATGATTTGCATGGTCGATCACGCATTATACACCATTTTTTCCCTAATGATATGCACATCCGCAAAAAAACATGCCATTAGGTGTGTTATCTGACCAAGTACTTATCGGATGGGTGTGCCTCATTGAGAACATTTCAATACCACCTAGATTGAGGTGTACGAAAAGTTTTGTGCCCATCGGATATCCTTTGCATGGTCGATCGTGCTATTTTTGCTCTAGTGTCATGCACATCCGTCAAAAAACACGCTACTAGGTTGTTATCTGATCAAGCACTTATGGGATGGGCGTGCCACTTTGCATGTAAGTCTATTCCACCAAGTTGAAGGTGTGTGCAAAGTATCGTGTCCATCGGCGGATATGCTTTGCATGGTCGATCGAGCATTAAATACGATTTCTGCCTTAGTGCCATGGACATCCGTAAAAAAACACGCTACTAGGTGTGTTATCCGATCAAGCACTTATGCGATGGGCGTGCCACTTTGCATGTAAGTCAATTCCACCTGGTTGAAGGTGTGTGCAAAGTATTTTTCCCATCGGATATGCTTTGCATTGTCGATCAAGCATAACACACCGTTTTTGCCTTAGTGTCATGCACAACCATATAAAAACACGGCCATAGGTGTGTTATTCAAATAAGTACTTATCAAATGGGGGCTCCACTTTGCACACAAGTCCGTTTTAACTACGTTGAGGTGCTTGCAAAGTATTGTCACCATCGGATATGATTTGCATGGTCGATCAGGCATTATATACCATTTTTTCCCTAATGATATGCACATCCGCAAAAAAACACGCCATTAGGTGTGTTATCTGACCAAGTACTAATCAGATGGGTGTGCCTCTTTGCGAACATTTCAATACCACCTAGGTTGAGGCGTATGAAAAGTTTTGTGCCCATCGGATATCCTTTGCATGGTCGATCGAGCATTAAATACTATTTTTGCGCTAGTGTCATGCACATCCGTCAAAAAACACGCTGCTAGGTATGTTATCCGATCAAGCACTTATGGGATGGCCGTGCCACTTTGCATGTAAGTCGATTCCACCTAGTTGAAGGTGTTTGCAAAGTATTATGCCCATTGGATATGATTTGCATTGTCGATCAAGCATAAAACACCGTTTTTACCTTGGTGTCATGCACAACCATGAAAAAACACGGTCCTACGTGTGTTATTCAAACTAGTACTTATCGGATGGGAGCTTTAGTTTGCACGCAAGTCATTTTCAACTAGGTTGAGGTGTGTGCAAATTATTGTCACCATCGGATATGATTTGCATCGTCGATCACGCATTATATACCGTTTTTTCCCTAGTAGTATGCACATCCGCAAAAAAACACGCCCTTAGGTATGTTATCTGACCAAGTACTTATCGGATGGGTGTGCCTCTTTGACAACATTTTAATACCACCTAGGTTCAGGTATAGGAAAAGTATTATGCCCATCGGATATGCTTTGCATGGTCGATCAAGCATTAAATACCATTTTTGCCTTAGTGCCATGCACATCCGTAAAAAAACACGCTGCTGGGTGTGTTATCCGATCAAGCACTTATGCAATGGAAATTCCACTTTGCATGTAAGTCAATTCCACCTAGTTGAAGGTGTGTGCAAAGTATCGTGCCCATCGGATATGCTTTACATGGTCAATCGAGCATTAAATACCATTTTTGCCTTAGTGCCATGCACATCCGAAGAAAACACGCTGCTACGTGTGTTATCTGATAAAGAACTTATGTGATGGGCGTGCCACTTTTCATGTAAGTCAATTCCACCTAGTTGAAGGTGTGTGCAAAGTATCGTGCCCATCGGATATGCTTTGCATGGTCGATCGAGCATTAAATACTATTTCTGCTCGTGTCATGCACATCCGTCAAAAAACACGCTGCTAGGTATGTCATTCGATCAAGCACTTATGGGATGGGCGTGCCACTTTGCATGTAAGTTGATTCCACCTAGTTGAAGGTGTGTGCAAAGTATCGTGCCCATCGGATATGCTTTGCATGGTCGATCGAGCATTAAATACCATTTTTGCCTTAGTGCCATGCACATCCGTAAAAAAACACGCTGCTAGGTGTGTTATCTAATCAAGCACTTATGCGATGGGCGTGCCACTTTGCACGTAAGTCAATTACACCTAGTTGAAGGTGTGTGAAAAGTATTGTGCCTATCGGATATGCTTTGCATTGTCGATCAAGCATAACACACCGTTTTTGCCTTAGTGTCATGCACAACCATATAAAAACACGGCCATAGGTGTGTTATTCAAATAAGTACTTATCAGATGGGGGCTCCACTTTGCACGCAAGTCCATTTTAACTATTTTGAGGTGCGTGCAAAGTATTGTCCCCATCGGATATGATTTGCATGGTCGATCACGCATTATACACCATTTTTTCCCTAATGATATGCACATCCACAAAAAAACACAACATTAGGTGTGTTATTTGACCAAGTACTTATCGGATGGGTGTGCCTCATTGAGAACATTTCAATACCACCTAGGTTGAGGTGTATGAAAAGTTTTGTGCCCATCGGATATCCTTTGCATGGTCGATCGAGCATTAAATAGTATTTTTGCTCTAGTGTCATGCACATCCGTCAAAAAACACGCTGCTAGGTATGTTATCCGATCAAGCACTTATGGGATGGGCGTGCCACTTTGCATGTAAGCCTATTCCACCTAGTTTAAGGTTTGTGCAAAGTATTGTGCCCATCGGATATGCTTGGCATAATCGATCAAGCATAAAACACCATTTTTGCCTTGGTGTCATGCACATCCATGAAAAAACACGGTCCTAGGTGTGTTATTTAAACTAGTACTTATCGGATGGGGGCTCCAGTTTGCACGCAAGTCCGTTTCAACTAGGTTGAGGTGTGTGCAAAGTATTGTCACCATCGGGATATGATTTGCATCGTCGATCACGCATTATACACCGTTTTTTCCCTAGTGGTATGCACATCCGTAAAAAAACACGCCCTTAGGTATGTTATCTGACCAAGTACTTATTGGATGGGTGTGCCTCTTTGACAAAATTTTACTACCACCTAGGTTGAGGTATAGGAAAAGTATTATGCCCATCAGATATGCTTTGCATGGTCGATCGAGCATTAAATACCATTTTTGCCTTAGTGCCATGCACATCCGTAAAAAAACACGCTGCTAGGTGTGTTATCCGATCAAGCACTTATGCGATGGGAATGCCACTTTGCATGTAAGTGAATTCCACCTAGTTGAAGGTGTGTGCAAAGTATCGTGCCCATCGGATATGCTTTGCATGGTCGATCGAGCATTAAATACCATTTTTGCCTTAGTGCCATGCACATCCGTAAAAAAACACGCTGCTACGCGTGTTATCTGATCAAGCACTTATGCGATGGGCGTGCCACTTTGCATGTAAGTCAACTCCACCAAGTTGAAGGTGTGTGCAAAGTATTGTGCCCATCGGATATGCTTTGCATGGTCGATCGAGCATTAAATAGTATTTTTGCTCTAGTGTCATGCACATCCGTCAAAAAACACGCTACTAGGTATGTTATCCGATCAAGCACTTATGGGATGGGCGTGCCACTTTGCATGGAAGTCTATTCCACCTAGTTGAAGGTGTGTGCAAAGTATCGTGCCCATCGGATATGCTTTGCATGGTCGATCGAGCATTAAATACCATTTTTGGCTTAGTGCCATGCACATCCGTAAAAAAACACGCTGCTAGGTATGTTATCTTATCAAGCACCTATGCGATGGGCGTGCCACTTTGCATGTAAGTCAATTCCACCTAGTTGAAGGTGTGTGCAAAGTGTTGTGCCCATCAGATATGCTTTGCATTGTCGATCAAGCATAACACACCATTTTTGCCTTAGTGTCATGCACAACCATATAAAAACACTGTTTTTGCCTTAGTGTCAAGCATAACACACCGTTTTTGCCTTAGTGTCATGCACAACCATATAAAAACACGGCCATAGGTGTGTTATTCAAATAAGTACTTATCAGATGGGGGCTCCACTTTGCACGCAAGTCCGTTTTAACTACATTGAGGTGCGTGCAAGGTATTGTCACCATTGGATATGATTTGCATGGTCGATCACGCATTATACACCATTTTTTCCCTAATGATATGCACATCCGCAAAAAAACACGCCATTAGGTGTGTTATCTGACCAACTACTTATCGGATGGGTGTGCCTCATTGAGAACATTTCAATACCACCTAGGTTGAGGCGTACGAAAAGTTTTTTGCCCATCGGATATCCTTTGCATGGTCGATCGAGCATTAAATACTATTTTTACTCGTGTCATGCACATCCGTCAAAAAACACGCTGCTAGGTATGTTATCCGATCAAGCACTTATGGGATGGGCATGCCACTTTGCATTGAAGTCGATTCCACCTAGTTGAAGGTGTGTGCAAAGTATTGTGCCCATCGGATATGCTTTGCATTGTCGATCAAGCATAAAACACCATTTTTGCCTTGGTGTCATGCACAACCATGAAAAAACACGGTCCTAGGTATGTTATTCAAACTATTACTTATCAGATGGGGGCTCCAGTTTGCACACAAGTCCGTTTCAACTAGGTTGAGGTGTGTGCAAAGTATTGTCACCATCGGATATGATTTGCATCGTCGATCACGCATTATACACGGTTTTTTCCCTAGTGGTATGCACATCCGCGAAAAAACACGCCCTTAGGTATGTTATCTGACCAAGTACTTATCAGCAGATGGGTGTGCCTCTTTGACAACATTTTAATACCACCTAAGTTGAGGTATAGGAAACTTATTATGCCCATCGGATATGATTTGCATGGTCAATCGAGCATTAAATACCATTTTTGCCTTAGTGCCATGCACATCAGTAAAAAAACACGCTGCTAGGTGTATTATCTGATCAAGCACTTATGCGATGGGAGTGCGACTTTTCATGTAAGTCAATTTCACCTAGTTGAAGGTGTGTGCAAAGTATCATGCCCATCGGATATCCTTTGCATGGTCGATCGAGCATTAAATACCATTTTTGCCTTAGTGCCATGCACATTCGTAAAAAAACACGCTGCTAGGTGTGTTATCTGATCAAGCACTTATGCGATGGGCGTGCCACTTTGCATGTAAGTCAATTCCACCTAGTTGAAGGTGTGTGCAAAGTATTGTGCCCATCGGATATGCTTTGCATTGTCGATCAAGCATAACACACCGTTTTTGCCTTAGTGTCATGCTTAACAATATAAAACACGGGCATAGGTGTGTTATTCAAATAAGTACTTATCAGATGGGGAATCCACTTTGCACGCAAGTCTTTTTTAACTATGTTGAGGTGCGTGCAAAGTATTGTCACCATCGGATATGATTTGCATGGTGGATCACACATTATACACCATTTTTTCCCTAATGATATGCACATCCGCAAAAAAACACGCCATTAGGTGTGTTATCTGACCAAGTACTTATCGGATGGGTGTGCCTCATTGAGAACATTTCAATACCACCTAGGTTGAGGTGTAGGAAAAGTTTTGTGCCCATCGGATATCCTTTGCATAATCGATCGAGCATTAAATACTATTTTTGCTCTAGTGTCATGCACATCCGTCAAAAAACACGCTGCTAGGTATGTAATCCGATCAAGCACTTATGGGATGGGCGTGCCACTTTGCATGGAGGTCTATTCCACCTAGTTGAAGGTGTGTGCAAAGTATTGTGCCCATCGGATATGCTTTGCATTGTCGATCAAGCATAAAACTCCGTTTTTGCCTTGGTGTCATGCACAACCATGAAAAAACACGGTCCTAGGTGTGTTATTCAAACTAGTACTTATCGGATGGGGGCTTTAGTATGCACGCGAGTCCGTTTCAACTAGGTTGAGGTGTGTGCAAAGTATTGTCACCATCGGATATGATTTGCATCATCGATCACGCATTATACACCATTTTTTCCCTAGTGGTATGCACATCCGCAAAGAAACACGCCCTTAGGTATGTTATCTGACCAAGTACTTATTGGATGGGTGTGCCTCTTTGACAACATTTTAATACCACCTAGGTTGAGGTATAGGAAAAGTATTATGCCCATCGGATATGCTTTGCATGGTCGATCGAGCATTAAATACCATTTTTGCCTTAGTGCCATGCACATCCATAAAAAAACACACTGCTAGGTGTGTTATCTGATCAAGCACTTATGCGATGGGAATGCCACTTTGCATGTAAGTCAATTCCACCTAGTTGAATGTGTGTGCAAAGTATGGTGCCCATCGGATATGCTTTGCATGGTCGATCGAGCATTAAATACCATTTTTGCCTTAGTGCCATGCACATCCGTAAAAAAACATGTTGCTAGGTGTGTTATCTGATCAAGCACTTATGCGATGGGCGTGCCACTTTGCATGTAAGTCAATTCCACCTAGTTGAAGGTGTGTGCAAAGTATTGTGTTCATCGGATATGCTTTGCATTGTCGATCAAGCATAACACACCGTTTTTGCCTTAGTGTCATGCACAATCATATAAAAACACGGCCATAGGCATGTTATTCAAATAAGTACTTATCAGATGGGGGCTCCACTTTGCACGCAAGTTTGTTTCAACTATGTTGAGGTGCGTGCAAAGTATTGTCACCATCGGATATGATTTGCATGGTCGATCACGCATTACACCATTTTTTCCCTAATGATATGCACATCCGCAAAAAAACACGCCATTAGGTGTGTTATCTGACCAAGTACTTATCGGATGGGTGTGCCTCATTGAGAACATTTCAATACCACGTAGGTTGAGGCATACAGAAAGTTTTGTGCCCATCGGATATCCTTTGCATGGTTGATCGAGCATTAAATACTATTTTTGCTCTAGTGTCATGCACATCCGTCAAAAAACACGCTGCTAGGTATGTTATCCGATCAAGCACTTATGGGATGGGCGTGCCACTTTGCATGTAAGTCAATTCTACCTAGTTGAAGGTGTGTGCAAAGTATTGTGCCCATCGGATATGCTTTGCATTGTTGATCAAGCATAAAACACCGTTTTTGCCTTAGTGTCATGCACAATCGTCAAAAAACGCAGTCCTAGATGTGTTATTCGACTAAGTACTTATGGGGCACACCACTTTGCATGTAAGTCAATAATACCTAGGTTGAGATGTGTGCAAAGTAGTGTGATGATCCCAGATGCATTGCATTTTCGATTAAGCATAAATCAGCGTTTTTGCCTTAGTGTCATGGACAACAACCAATAAAAAATATGGTCCTAGGTGTGATATTCTAAAAAGTACTTATTGAATGGGCGTTCCACTTTGCATGGAATACCATACCACCGCTTTTGAGGCACGTGCAAAGTATTGTGCCCATCGGATATGCTTTACATGGTAGATTGAGTATTAAATACCGTTTTTTGCCTTGGTGTCATGTACAACGGTTAAAAAACACGATCGTAGGTGTATTTTTCAAACAAGTACTTATCGGATGGGGATGCCACTTTGCACACAAGTCAATACTGCCTAGGTTGAGGAACGTGTAAAGTCTTGTGTCCATTGGATATGCTTTGCATAGTCGATCTCACATGATACACCATTTTGTTCCTAGTGTTATGCACAATCGTCATAAAATACACTTGGAGGTGTGTTATTCGAACAAGTACTTATGAGATGGGTGCACCACTTTGTATGCAAGTCAATAAGACCTAGGTTGAGGCGTGTACAAAGTTTTGTGCCCATCGGAGAAATGTAGATGCGATAATATTAGAAAACCTTGAGTAAATAAGCTTGTTGATGAGGATAAATATGTACTTGAATAAAAGCACAGTTGTTGTATGACCACAATAGGATCGCTTTGACACCTGTGATTTTGCCCATATGTAAGTTTGCAAATAGTATAAAAAATCATATAATAATATATTAATAGTTTGCAAATGTGTATAGCAAGTGAGTAATGGGAAGTGGAAGTGGGAATGAGGAGGGAGGAGTGGAATGGGAGAGGGAAGTAATAAGGGTGTATGATAATAAGTATAAAAAATAGTATAATAATATATTAATAGTTTTCAAATGGCAAGTGAGTAATGGGAAGTGGAAGTGAGAGTGGGGAGGGAAGAATGGAATGGGAGAGGGGAAGGTAATACGGGAGTAGGATAATAAGGGAGTGAAATGAGTGAGGGAGTTAACAGGGGATGAAAAAGAGGAGGGTGAGATGGGGAAATATGGGATTTTGGGAGATGGGAGGAGTATGGGAAGTGGTGGAAATGTGGGATGGGAGTGGTGGCAATGGGGAGGAAGAAGAAATGGATGGATGGGGGGAGGGCTAATGGATGAGGGATGGGGGTCCAATGGGAGAGGGGGAGTAATGGGAGCCAATGGGAGAGGGGATAAATGAAAAGCCAATAGGAGAGAGGGGAGGAATGGAAAGCCAATAGGAGAGGAGGAGGAAAACCTAATTTTTCTTATATATAGTCTTCCTTCTTCATTCCTTCTCCCCTCATTTCATTCACTGAAGCAAGAAAGCAAGGACGATCAAGAGAGCAAGGAAGGAAGAGCAAGAAAGCAAGAAAGAGCAAACTTACAAACTTTTTCCAGGTACTTGCAAATTTTTTTGATTAATTTTTTTTCTAGTTTTTTTTTTTTAATTTGAAGAGAGAGGAACTAGAGAGAGAAAAGTTCAGGGGAGGAGAAGAAGAGGATGGAGGGACTGGAGGGAAGGGAGGAGGAAGGGAGGCAGAGGGTGGGGCTGAGTAGAGGGAGGAAAGGAGGAGGGAGGGGGGGGGAAGGGGGGGACTGTGTCTCCCATGGAGGGGGGAAGGGGGGAGGGAGAAGGGGGGGCTGGCGGCTTGGAGGGGGGGAAGGGGGCTGGCGGCGCTGGCGAGGCGGGGAGGGGGGTGGGTGGGGGGGAAGGGGATCGAGGGCTGAGAGGGGGGGCGGCTGGCGGCCGCGGCCACCAGCTCGGGGGCGGGGAGGGAGGTGGGTGGGGGGGAAGGGGGTGGGAGGGGCTGAGAGGGAGGGGGGGCTGGTGGCCGCTGCCGCCAGCTCAGGGGCGGGGAGGGGGTTGGGTGGGAGGGGTGAAGGGGGTGGGAGGGGTGTGGGGAAGAGGGGGGGAGGGCTGGGGGGTTGCGAAGGGGGGGTGGGGAAGAGGGGGGGGGGCTGAGAGGGGGAGGGGGCTGGCGGCCACGGCTGCCAGCCCGAGGAGGGGGTGGGAGGGGTGAAGGGGGTGGGAGGGGTTGAGAGGAGGGGAGGGGGGCCGCCAGCCCGGTGGAAGGGGGGGTGGGAAAGGGGGGGAGGGCTCGGGGGGGTCGCGAAGGAGGGGGGGGAGGGCTGAGAGGGGGGCAAGGGGGTGGGAGGGGTTGAGAGGAGGGGGGGCTAGCAGCCGCGGCCGCTAGCCCGAGGGAACGGGGGGTGGGGAAGAGGGGGGGGAGGGCTGGGGGGGTCGCGAAGGGGGGTGGGGAAAAGGGGGGAGGGTGGAAAGGGGGTACAGGGGAAAAAGGGGTAGGGGAGGAAGGGGTTAGGCGACAAGAGAGGGAGAAGGGGAGGGGGGGAGCAAGAGGGGAGGGGTCGACGGGGGGGTTTTGGCGGCGGAGGGAGGGAGGGGAGGGGA